>NC_085063.1:300000-600000 GCF_963662255.1 Cinclus cinclus
CAATGAACCATTTGATTGTTGGCCTTCATGGTGTCATAATGGTTCCTTGCTTCTATAGGTCCCCATGATGTCAGAGTTCATCCATGGTCCTTTTTCGCCCCCTGGTGTCAAAAGGGATTCTTAGATTGTTAGCCTGCATTGGGTTACAATGGTTCCTTACTTCTCTTAACCCCTGTGGTGTCACAATGCATCCCATGCCCTTTTAGGCCACTTGATGTCACAATGAATCATTTGATTCTTGGCCTCCATGGTGGCATAATTGTACCAGGTTTTACTGGGGCCCCATGCTTTCACAAATCATCCCTGCCCCTTTTAGGCCCATTGGTGTCACAAGGGATCATTAGATTGTTAGCCTGCATTGGGTCACAATGGTTCCTTGCTTCTCTTAACCTCTGTGGTGTCACAATGCATCCCATGCCCTTTTAGGCCACTTGATGTCACAATGAATCATTTGATTCTTGTCCTCCGTGGTGTCATAATGGTTCCTTGTTTCTATTGGTCCCCGTGCTGTCACAATTCATCCCTGGCCCTTTTACGCCCCCTGGTGTCAAATGGGATCCTGGGATTATTAGCCTCCATTGGGTCACAATGGATCCTTGCTTCTCTTAACGCCTGTGCTGTCACAATGCATCCCATGCCCTTTTAGGCCACTTGATGTCACAATGAATCATTTGATTCTTGGCCTCCACGGTGGCATAATAGATCCTTGCTTCTATTGGTCCCCGTGCTGTAACAATCCATCCCTGGCCCTTTTTATACCCCCTGGTGCCACAACGGATCATTAGATTGTTAGCCTGCATTGGGTCACAATGGTTCCTTGCTTCTCTTAACCTCTGTGCTGTCACAAGGCATTCCAAGCCCTTTTAGGCCACTTGGTCTTACAATGAACCACTTGATTATTGGCCTTCATGGTGTCATAATGGTTCCTTGCTTCTATAGCTCCCCTTGCTGTCAGAGTTCATCCGTGGTCCTTTTCCGCCCCCTGGTGTCAAAAGGGATTCTTAGATTGTTAGCCTGCATTGGGTCACAATGGTTCCTTGCTTCTCTTAATCCCTGTGGTGTCACAATGCATCCCATGCCCTTTTAGGCCACTTGATGCCACAATGAATCATTTGATTCTTGGCCTCCAGGGTGGCATAATTGTACCAGGTTTTTCTGGGGCCCCATGCTTTCACAAATCATCCCTGCCCCTTTTAGGCCCATTGGTGTCACAAGGGATCATTAGATTATTAGCCTGCATTGGGTCACAATGGTTCCTTGCTTCTCTTAACCCCTGTGGTGTCACAATGCATCCCATGCCCTTTTTGGCCACTTGATGTCACAATGAATCATTTGATTCTTGGCCTCCATGGTGGCGTAATTGTACCAGGTTTTAATTGGGCCCCATGCTTTCACAATACATCCCTGACCCTTTTAGTCCCATTGGTGTCAAAAGGGATCCTTAGATTGTTAGCCTCAGTTGGGTGACAATGGATCCTTGCTTCTCTTAACCCCTGTGCTGTCACAATGCATCCCATGCCCTTTTAGGCCACTTGATGTCACAATGAATCATTTGATTCTTGGCCTCCACGGTGGCATAATAGATCCTTGCTTCTATTGGTCCCCGTGCTGTAACAATCCATCCCTGGCCCTTTTTATACCCCCTGGTGCCACAAGGGATCATTAGATTGTTAGCCTGCATAGGGTCACAATGGTTCCTTGCTTCTCTTAACCTCTGTGGTGTCACAATGCATTCCAAGCCCTTTTAGGCCACTTGATGTCACAATGAACCATTTGATTCTTGGCCTTCATGGTGTCATAATGGTTCCTTGCTTCTATAGGTCCCCATGCTGTCAGAGTTCATCCGTGGTCATTTTGCGCCCCCTGGTGCCACAAGGGATTCTTAGATTGTTAGCCTGCATTGGGTCACAATGGTTCCTTGCTTCTCTTAACCCCTGTGGTGTCACAATGCATCCCATGCCCTTTTAGGCCACTTGATGTCACAATGAATCATTTGATTCTTGGCCTCCATGGTGGCGAAATTGTACCAGGTTTTAATTGGTCCCCATGCTTTCACAATACATCCCTGCCCTTTTAGGCCCATTGGTGTCAAAAGGGATCATTAGATTGTTAGCCTGCATTGGGTCACAATGGTTCCTTGCTTCTCTTAACCTCTGTGGTGTCACAATGCATCCCATGCCCTTTTAGGCCACTTGATGTCAGAATGAATTATTTGATTCTTGGCCTCCATGGTGGCATAATAGATCCTTGCTTCTATTGGTCCCCGTGCTGTAACAAACCATCCCTGGCCCTTTTAGGCCCTTTGGTGTCACAAGGGATCATTAGATTGTTAGCCTGCATTGTGTCACAATGGTTCCTTGCTTCTCTTAACCTCTGTGGTGTCACAATGCATCCCATGCCCTTTTAGGCCACTTGATGTCACAATGAACCATTTGATTCTTGGCCTTCATGGTGTCATAATGGTTCCTTGCTTCTATAGCTCCCCATGCTGTCAGAGTTCATCCGTGGTCCTTTTGCGCCCCCTGGTGTCAAAAGGGATTCTTAGATTGTTAGCCTACATTGGGTCACAATGGTTCCTTGCTTCTCTTAACCCCTGTGGTGTCACAATGCATCCCATGCCCTTTTAGGCCACTTGATGTCACAATGAATCATTTGATTCTTGGCCTCCATGGTGGCGTAATTGTACCAGGTTTTAATTGGGCCCCATGCTTTCACAATACATCCCTGCCGCTTTTAGGCCCATTGGTGTCAAAAGGGATCATTAGATTGTTAGCCTCCATTGGGTCACAATGGATCCTTGCTTCTCTTAACGCCTGTGCTGTCACAATGCATCCCATGCCCTTTTAGGCCACTTGATGTCACAATGAATCATTTGATTCTTGGCCTCCACGGTGGCATAATAGATCCTTGCTTCTATTGGTCCCCGTGCTGTAACAATCCATCCCTGGCCCTTTTTATACCCCCTGGTGCCACAAGGGATCATTAGATTGTTAGCCTGCATTGGGTCACAATGGTTCCTTGCTTCTCTTAACCTCTGTGGTGTCACAATGCATTCCCAGCCCTTTTAGGCCACTTGGTCTTACAATGAACCATTTGATTCTTGGCCTTCATGGTGTCATAATGGTTCCTTGCTTCTACAGGTCCCCATGCTGTCAGAGTTCATCCGTGGCCCTTTTGCGCCACCTGGTTTCAAAAGGGATTCTTAGATTGTTAGCCTGCATTGGGTCACAATGGTTCCTTGCTTCTCTTAACCCCTGTGGTGTCACAATGCATCCCATGCCCTTTTAGGCCACTTGATGTCACAATGAATCATTTGATTCTTGGCCTCCATGGTGGCTTGATTGTACCATGTTTTCACTGGGCCCCATGCTTTCACAATACATCCCTGCCCCTTTTAGGCCCATTGGTGTCAAAAGGGATTATTAGATTGTTAGCCTCCATTGGGTCACAATGGATCCTTGCTTCTCTTAACCCCTGTGCTGTCACAATGCATCCCATGCCCTTTTAGGCCACTTGATGTCACAATGAATCATTTGATTCTTGGCCTCCATGGTGGCGTAATAGATCCTTGCTTCTATTGGTCCCCGTGCTGTAACAATCCATCCCTGGCCCTTTTTATACCCCCTGGTGCCACAAGGGATCATTAGATTGTTAGCCTGCATTGGGTCACAATGGTTCCTTGCTTCTCTTAACCTCTGTGCTGTCACAATGCATCCCATGCCCTTTTAGGCCACTTGATGTCACAATGAATCATTTGATTCTTGGCCTCCATGGTGGCATACTAGATCCTTGCTTCTATTGGTCCCCGTGCTGTAACAATCCATCCCTGGCCCTTTTTATACCCCCTGGTGCCACAAGGGATCATTAGATTGTTAGCCTGCATTGGGTCACAATGGTTCCTTGCTTCTCTTAACCTCTGTGCTGTCACAATGCATTCCAAGCCCTTTTAGGCCACTTGGTCTTACAATGAACCATTTGATTCTTGGCCTTCATGGTGTCATAATGGTTCCTTGCTTCTATAGGTCCCCATGCTGTCAGGGTTCATCCGTGGTCCTTTTGCGCCCCCTGGTGTCAAAAGGGATTCTTAGATTGTTAGCCTGCATTGGGTTACAATGGTTCCTTGCTTCTCTTAACCCCTGTGGTGTCACAATGCATCCCATGCCCTTTTAGGCCACTTGATGTCACAATGAATCATTTGATTCTTGGCCTCCATGGTGGCATAATTGTACCAGGTTTTACTGGGGCCCCATGCTTTCACAAATCATCCCTGCCCCTTTTAGGCCCATTGGTGTCACAAGGGATCATTAGATTGTTAGCCTGCATTGGGTCACAATGGTTCCTTGCTTCTCTTAACCTCTGTGGTGTCACAATGCATTCCAAGCCCTTTTAGGCCACTTGGTCTTACAATGAACCATTTGATTCTTGGCCTTCATGGTGTCATAATGGTTCCTTGTTTCTATTGGGCTCCATGCTGTCACAATTCATCCGTGGTCCTTTTACGCCCCCTGGTGTCAAATGGCATCCTGGGATTATTAGCCTCCATTGGGTCACAGTGGATCCTTGCTTCATCCTAACCCCTGTGCTGTCACAATGCATCCCATGCCCTTTTAGGCCACTTGATGTCACAATGAATCATTTGATTCTTAGCCTCCACGGTGGCATAATAGATCCTTGCTTCTATTGGTCCCCGTGCTGTAACAATCCATCCCTGGCCCTTTTTATACCCAGTGGTGCCACAACGGATCATTAGATGGTTAGCCTGCATTGGGTCAGAATGGTTCCTTGCTTCTCTTAACCTCTGTGGTGTCACAATGCATTCCATGCCCTTTTAGGCCACTTGGTCTTACAATGAACCATTTGATTCTTGGCCTTCATGGTGTCATAATGGTTCCTTGCTTCTATAGCTCCCCATGCTGTCAGAGTTCATCCGTGGTCCTTTTGCGCCCCCTGGTGTCAAAAGGGATTCTTAGATTGTTAGCCTACATTGGGTCACAATGGTTCCTTGCTTCTCTTAACCCCTGTGGTGTCACAATGCATCCCATGCCCTTTTAGGCCACTTGATGTCAGAATGAATTATTTGATTCTTGGCCTCCATGGTGGCATAATAGATCCTTGCTTCTATTGGTCCCCGTGCTGTAACAAACCATCCCTGGCCCTTTTAGGCCCTTTGGTGTCACAAGGGATCATTAGATTGTTAGCCTGCATTGTGTCACAATGGTTCCTTGCTTCTCTTAACCTCTGTGGTGTCACAATGCATCCCATGCCCTTTTAGGCCACTTGATGTCACAATGAACCATTTGATTCTTGGCCTTCATGGTGTCATAATGGTTCCTTGCTTCTATAGGTCCCCATGCTGTCAGAGTTCATCCGTGGTCCTTTTGCGCCCCCTGGTGTCAAAAGGGATTCTTAGATTGTTAGCCTACATTGGGTCACAATGGTTCCTTGCTTCTCTTAACCCCTGTGGTGTCACAATGCATCCCATGCCCTTTTAGGCCACTTGATGTCACAATGAATCATTTGATTCTTGGCCTCCATGGTGGCGTAATTGTACCAGGTTTTAATTGGGCCCCATGCTTTCACAATACATCCCTGCCGCTTTTAGGCCCATTGGTGTCAAAAGGGATCATTAGATTGTTAGCCTCCATTGGGTCACAATGGATCCTTGCTTCTCTTAACGCCTGTGCTGTCACAATGCATCCCATGCCCTTTTAGGCCACTTGATGTCACAATGAATCATTTGATTCTTGGCCTCCACGGTGGCATAATAGATCCTTGCTTCTATTGGTCCCCGTGCTGTAACAATCCATCCCTGGCCCTTTTTATACCCCCTGGTGCCACAAGGGATCATTAGATTGTTAGCCTGCATTGGGTCACAATGGTTCCTTGCTTCTCTTAACCTCTGTGGTGTCACAATGCATTCCCAGCCCTTTTAGGCCACTTGGTCTTACAATGAACCATTTGATTCTTGGCCTTCATGGTGTCATAATGGTTCCTTGCTTCTACAGGTCCCCATGCTGTCAGAGTTCATCCGTGGTCCTTTTGCGCCACCTGGTTTCAAAAGGGATTCTTAGATTGTTAGCCTGCATTGGGTCACAATGGTTCCTTGCTTCTCTTAACCCCTGTGGTGTCACAATGCATCCCATGCCCTTTTAGGCCACTTGATGTCACAATGAATCATTTGATTCTTGGCCTCCATGGTGGCTTGATTGTACCATGTTTTCACTGGGCCCCATGCTTTCACAATACATCCCTGCCCCTTTTAGGCCCATTGGTGTCAAAAGGGATTATTAGATTGTTAGCCTCCATTGGGTCACAATGGATCCTTGCTTCTCTTAACCCCTGTGCTGTCACAATGCATCCCATGCCCTTTTAGGCCACTTGATGTCACAATGAATCATTTGATTCTTGGCCTCCATGGTGGCGTAATAGATCCTTGCTTCTATTGGTCCCCGTGCTGTAACAATCCATCCCTGGCCCTTTTTATACCCCCTGGTGCCAAAAGGGATCATTAGATTGTTAGCCTGCATTGGGTCACAATGGTTCCTTGCTTCTCTTAACCTCTGTGCTGTCACAATGCATCCCATGCCCTTTTAGGCCACTTGATGTCACAATGAATCATTTGATTCTTGGCCTCCATGGTGGCATACTAGATCCTTGCTTCTATTGGTCCCCGTGCTGTAACAATCCATCCCTGGCCCTTTTTATACCCCCTGGTGCCACAAGGGATCATTAGATTGTTAGCCTGCATTGGGTCACAATGGTTCCTTGCTTCTCTTAACCTCTGTGCTGTCACAATGCATTCCAAGCCCTTTTAGGCCACTTGATGTCACAATGAATCATTTGATTCTTGGCCTCCACGGTGGCATAATAGATCCTTGCTTCTATTGGTCCCCGTGCTGTAACAATCCATCCCTGGCCCTTTTTATACCCAGTGGTGCCACAACGGATCATTAGATGGTTAGCCTGCATTGGGTCAGAATGGTTCCTTGCTTCTCTTAACCTCTGTGGTGTCACAATGCATTCCATGCCCTTTTAGGCCACTTGGTCTTACAATGAACCATTTGATTCTTGGCCTTCATGGTGTCATAATGGTTCCTTGTTTCTATTGGGCTCCATGCTGTCACAATTCATCCGTGGTCCTTTTACGCCCCCTGGTGTCAAATGGCATCCTGGGATTATTAGCCTCCATTGGGTCACAGTGGATCCTTGCTTCATCCTAACCCCTGTGCTGTCACAATGCATCCCATGCCCTTTTAGGCCACTTGATGTCACAATGAATCATTTGATTCTTGGCCTCCACGGTGGCATAATAGATCCTTGCTTCTATTGGTCCCCGTGCTGTAACAATCCATCCCTGGCCCTTTTTATACCCAGTGGTGCCACAACGGATCATTAGGTGGTTAGCCTGCATTGGGTCAGAATGGTTCCTTGCTTCTCTTAACCTCTGTGGTGTCACAATGCATTCCATGCCCTTTTAGGCCACTTGGTCTTACAATGAACCATTTGATTCTTGGCCTTCATGGTGTCATAATGGTTCCTTGCTTCTATAGCTCCCCATGCTGTCAGAGTTCATCCGTGGTCCTTTTGCGCCCCCTGGTGTCAAAAGGGATTCTTAGATTGTTAGCCTACATTGGGTCACAATGGTTCCTTGCTTCTCTTAACCCCTGTGGTGTCACAATGCATCCCATGCCCTTTTAGGCCACTTGATGTCACAATGAATCATTTGATTCTTGGCCTCCATGGTGGAGTAATTGTACCAGGTTTTAATTGGGCCCCATGCATTCACAATACATCCCTGCCCCTTTTAGGCCCATTGGTGTCAAAAGGGATCATTAGATTGTTAGCCTCCATTGGGTCACAATGGATCCTTGCTTCTCTTAACGCCTGTGCTGTCACAATGCATCCCATGCCCTTTTAGGCCACTTGATGTCACAATGAATCATTTGATTCTTGGCCTCCACGGTGGCATAATAGATCCTTGCTTCTATTGGTCCCCGTGCTGTAACAATCCATCCCTGGCCCTTTTTATACCCCCTGGTGCCACAAGGGATCATTAGATGGTTAGCCTGCATTGGGTCACAGTAGTTCCTTGCTTCTCTTAACCTCTGTGGGGTCACAATGCATTCCATGCCCTTTTAGGCCACTTGGTCTTACAATGAACCATTTGATTCTTGGCCTTCATGGTGTCATAATGGTTCCTTGCTTCTATAGCTCCCCATGCTGTCAGAGTTCATCCGTGGTCCTTTTGCGCCCCCTGGTGTCAAAAGGGATTCTTAGATTGTTAGCCTACATTGGGTCACAATGGTTCCTTGCTTCTCTTAACCCCTGTGGTGTCACAATGCATCCCATGCCCTTTTAGGCCACTTGATGTCACAATGAATTATTTGATTCTTGGCCTTCATGGTGGCGTAATTGTACCAGGTTTTAATTGGGCCCCATGCTTTCACAATACATCCCTGCTCCTTTTAGGCCCATTGGTGTCAAAAGGGATCATTAGATTGTTAGCCTGCATTGGGTCACAATGGATCCTTTCTTCTCTTAACGCCTGTGCTGTCACAATGCATCCCATGCCCTTTTAGGCCACTTGATGTCACAATGAATCATTTGATTCTTGGCCTCCACGGTGGCATAATAGATCCTTGCTTCTATTGGTCCCCGTGCTGTAACAATCCATCCCTGGCCCTTTTTATACCCCCTGGTGCCACAAGGGATCATTAGAGTGTTAGCCTGCATTGGGTCACAATGGTTCCTTGCTTCTCTTAACCTCTGTGGTGTCACAATGCATTCCCAGTCCTTTTCGGCCACTTGGTCTTACAATGAACCATTTGATTCTTGGCCTTCATGGTGTCATAATGGTTCCTTACTTCTATAGGTCCCCATGATGTCAGAGTTCATCCATGGTCCTTTATCGCCCCCTGGTGTCAAAAGGGATTCTTAGATTGTTAGCCTGCATTGGGTTACAATGGTTCCTTGCTTCTCTTAACCCCTGTGGTGTCACAATGCATCCCATGCCCTTTTAGGCCACTTGATGTCACAATGAATCATTTGATTCTTGGCCTCCATGGTGGCATAATTGTACCAGGTTTTACTGGGGCCCCATTCTTTCACATATCATCCCTGCCCCTTTTAGGCCCATTGGTGTCACAAGGGATCATTAGATTGTTAGCCTGCATTGGGTTACAATGGTTCCTTGCTTCTCTTAACCTCTGTGGTGTCACAATGCATTCCAAGCCCTTTTAGGCCACTTGGTCTTACAATGAACCATTTGATTCTTGGCCTTCATGGTGTCATAATGGTTCCTTGTTTCTATTGGGCTCCATGCTGTCACAATTCATCCGTGGTCCTTTTACGCCCCCTGGTGTCAAATGGCATCCTGGGATTATTAGCCTCCATTGGGTCACAGTGGGTCCTTGCTTCATCCTAACCCCTGTGCTGTCACAATGCATCCCATGCCCTTTTAGGCCACTTGATGTCACAATGAATCATTTGATTCTTGGCCTCCACGGTGGCATAATAGATCCTTGCTTCTATTGGTCCCCGTGCTGTAACAATCCATCCCTGGCCCTTTTTATACCCAGTGGTGCCACAACGGACCATTAGATGGTTAGCCTGCATTGGGTCAGAATGGTTCCTTGCATCTCTTAACCTCTGTGGTGTCACAATGCATTCCATGCCCTTTTAGGCCACTTGGTCTTACAATGAACCATTTGATTCTTGGCCTTCATGGTGTCATAATGGTTCCTTGCTTCTCTAGGTCCCCATGCTGTCAGAGTTCATCCGTGGTCCTTTTGCGCCCCCTGGTGTCAAAAGGGATTCTTAGATTGTTAGCCTACATTGGGTCACAATGGTTCCTTGCTTCTCTTAACCCCTGTGGTGTCACAATGCATCCCATGCCCTTTTAGGCCACTTGATGTCACAATGAATCATTTGATTCTTGGCCTCCATGGTGGAGTAATTGTACCAGGTTTTAATTGGGCCCCATGCTTTCACAATACATCCCTGCCCCTTTTAGGCCCATTGGTGTCAAAAGGGATCATTAGATTTTTAGCCTCCATTGGGTCACAATGGATCCTTGCTTCTCTTAACGCCTGTGCTGTCACAATGCATCCCATGCCCTTTTAGGCCACTTGATGTCACAATGAATCATTTGATTCTTGGCCTCCACGGTGGCATAATAGATCCTTGCTTCTATTGGTCCCCGTGCTGTAACAATCCATCCCTGGCCATTTTTATACCCCCTGGTGTCACAAGGGATCATTAGATTGTTAGCCTGCATTGGGTCACAATGGTTCCTTGCTTCTCTTAACCTCTGTGGTGTCACAATGCATTCAAGCCCTTTTAGGCCACTTGGTCTTACAATGAACCATTTGATTCTTGGCCTTCATGGTGTCATAATGGTTCCTTGCTTCTATAGGTCCCCATGCTGTCAGAGTTCATCCGTGGTCCTTTTGCGCCACCTGGTTTCAAAAGGGATTCTTAGATTGTTAGCCTGCATTGGGTCACAATGGTTCCTTGCTTCTCTTAACCTCTGTGGTGTCACAATGCATCCCATGCCCTTTTAGGCCACTTGATGTCACAATGAATCATTTGATTCTTGGCCTCCATGGTGGCATAATGGATCCTTGCTTCTATTGGTCCCCGTGCTGTAACAATCCATCCCTGGCCCTTTTAATACCCCCTGGTGCCACAAGGGATCATTAGATGGTTAGCCTGCATTGGGTCACAATGGTTCCTTGCTTCTCTTAACCTCTGTGGTGTCACAATGCATTCCATGCCCTTTTAGGCCACTTGGTCTTACAATGAACCATTTTATTCTTGGCCTTCATGGTGTCATAATGGTTCCTTGCTTCTATAGCTCCCCATGCTGTCAGAGTTCATCCGTGGTCCTTTTGCGCCCCCTGGTGTCAAAAGGGATTCTTAGATTGTTAGCCTACATTGGGTCACAATGGTTCCTTGCTTCTCTTAACCCCTGTGGTGTCACAATGCATCCCATGCCCTTTTAGGCCACTTGATGTCACAATGAATTATTTGAATCTTGGCCTTCATGGTGGCGTAATTGTACCAGGTTTTAATTGGGCCCCATGCTTTCACAATACATCCCTGCTCCTTTTAGGCCCATTGGTGTCAAAAGGGATCATTAGATTGTTAGCCTCCATTGGGTCACAATGGATCCTTTCTTCTCTTAACGCCTGTGCTGTCACAATGCATCCCATGCCCTTTTAGGCCACTTGATGTCACAATGAATCATTTGATTCTTGGCCTCCACGGTGGCATAATAGACCCTTGTTTCTATTGGTCCCCGTGCTGTAACAATCCATCCCTGGCCCTTTTTATACCCCCTGGTGTCACAAGGGATCATTAGATTGTTAGCCTGCGTTGGGTCACAATGGTTCCTTGCTTCTCTTAACCTCTGTGGTGTCACAATGCATTCAAGCCCTTTTAGGCCACTTGGTCTTACAATGAATCATTTGATTCTTGGCCTTCATGGTGTCATAATGGTTCCTTGCTTCTATAGGTCCCCATGCTGTCAGAGTCCATCCGTGGTCCTTTTGCGCCCCCTGGTGTCAAAAAGGATTCTTAGATTGTTAGCCTGCATTGGGTTACAATGGTGCCTTGCTTCTCTTAACCCCTGTGGTGTCACAATGCATCCCATGCCCTTTTAGGCCTCTTGATGTCACAATGAATCATTTGATTATTGGCCTCCATGGTGTCATAATTGTTCCTAGTTTCTATTGGGCCCCATGCTGTCACAATTCATCCCTGGCCCTTTTTATAGCCCCTGGTGCAACAAGGGATCATTAGATTGTTAGCCTGCATTGGGTCACAATGGTTCCTTGCTTCTCTTAACCTCTGTGGTGTCACAATGCATTCCAAGCCCTTTTAGGCCACTTGGTCTTACAATGAACCATTTGATTCTTGGCCTTCATGGTGTCATAATGGTTCCTTGCTTCCATAGGTCCCCATGCTGTCAGAGTCCATCCGTGGTCCTTTTGCGCCCCCTGGTGTCAAAAGGGATTCTTAGATTGTTAGCCTGCATTGGGTCACAATGGTTCCATGGTTCTCTTAACCCCTGTGGTGTCACAATGCATCCCATGCCCTTTTAGGCCACTTGATGTCACAATGAATCATTTGATTTTTGGCCTCCATGGTGGCATAATAAATCCTTGCTTCTATTGGTCCCCGTGCTGTAACAATCCATCCCTGGCCCTTTTTATACCCCCTGGTGCCACAAGGGATCATTAGAGTGTTAGCCTGCATTGGGTCACAATGGTTCCTTGCTTCTCTTAACCTCTGTGGTGTCACAATGCATTCCAAGCCCTTTTAGGCCACTTGATGTCACAATGAATCATTTGATTCTAGGCCTTCATGGTGTCATAATGGTTCCTTGCTTCTGTAGGTCCCCATGCTGTCAGAGTTCATCTGTGGTCCTTTTGCGCCCCCTGGTGTCAAAAGGGATTCTTAGATTGTTAGCCTGCATTGGGTCACAATGGATCCTAGCCTCTCTTAACCCCTGTGCTGTCACAATGCATCCCATGCCCTTTTCGGCCACTTGATGTCACAATGAATTATTTGATTCTTGGCCTCCATGGTGGCATAATAGATCCTTGTTTCTATTGGTCCCCGTGCTGTAACAATCCATCCCTGGCCCTTTTTATACCCCCCGGTGCCACAAGGGATCATTAGATTGTTAGCCTGCATTGGGTCACAATGGTTCCTTGCTTCTCTTAACCTCTGTGGTGTCACAATGCATCCCATGCCCTTTTAGGCCACTTGATGTCACAATGAATCATTTGATTCTTGGCCTCCATGGTGTCATAATGCTTCCTTGTTTCTATTGGGCTCCATGCTGTCACAATTCATCCCTGGACCTTTTACGGCCCCTGGTGTCAAAAGGGATTCTTAGATTGTTAGCCTGCATTGGGTCACAATGGTTCCTTGCTTCTCTTAACCCCTGTGGTGTCACAATGCATCCCATGCCCTTTTAGGCCACTTGATGTCACAATGAATCATTTGATTCTTGGCCTCCATGGTGGCATAATTGTACCAGGTTTTACTGGGGCCCCATGCTGTCGCAATTCATCCCTGCCCCTTTTAGGCCCATTGGTGTCACAAGGGATCATTAGATTGTTAGCCTGCATTGGGTCACAATGGTTCCTTGCTTCTCTTAACCTCTGTGCTGTCACAATGCATCCCATGCCCTTTTAGGCCACTTGATGTCACAATGAATCATTTGATTCTTGGCCTCCATGGTGGCATAATAGATCCTTGCTTCTATTGGTCCCCGTGCTGTAAGAATCCATCCCTGGCCCTTTTTATACCCCCCGGTGCCACAAGGGATCATTAGATGGTTAGCCTGCATTGGGTCACAATGGATCCTTGCTTCTCTTAACCTCTGTGGTGTCACAATGCATTCCAAGCCCTTTTAGGCCACTTGATGTCACAAAGAACCATTTGATTCTTGGCCTTCATGGTGTCATAATGGTTCCTTGCTTCTATAGGTCCCCATGCTGTCAGAGTCCATCCGTGGTCCTTTTGCGCCCCCTGGTGTCACAAGGGATTCTTAGATTGTTAGCCTGCATTGGGTCACAATGGTTCCTTGGTTCTCTTAACTCCTGTGCTGTCACAATGCATCCCATGCCCTTTTAGGCCACTTGATGTCACAATGAATCATTTGATTCTTGGCCTCCATGGTGGCGTAATTGTACCAGGTTTTCATTGGGCCCCATGCTTTCACAATACATCCCTGCCCCTTTTAGGCCCATTGGTGTCAAAAGGGATTCTTAGATTGTTAGCCTCCATTGGGTCACAATGGATCCTTGCCTCTCTTAACCCCTGTGGTGTCACAATGCATCCCATGCCCTTTTAGGCCACCTGATGTCAAAATGAATCATTTGATTCTTGGCCTCCATGGTGGCGTAATTGTACCAGGTTTTAATTGGTCCCCATGATTTCACAATACATCCCTGCCCCTTTTAGGCCCATTGGTGTCACAAGGGATCATTAGATGTTTAGCCTGCATTGGGTCACAATGGTTCCTTGCTTCTCTGAGCCCCTGTGGTGTCACAATGCATTCCAAGCCCTTTTAGGCCACTTGATGTCACAATGAACCATTTGATTCTTGGCCTCCATGGTGTCATAATGGTTCCCTGGTTCTATTGGGCCCCATGCTGTCGCAATTCATCCCTGCCCCTTTTAGGCCCATTGGTGTCACAAGGGATCATTAGATTGTTAGCCTGCATTGGGTCACAATGGTTCCTTGCTTCTCTTAACCTCTGTGGTGTCACAATGCATCCCATGCCCTTTTAGGCCACTTGATGTCACAATGAACCATTTGATTCTTGGCCTTCATGGTGTCATAATGGTTCCTTGCTTCTCTAGGTCCCCATGATGTCAGAGTTCATCCGTGGTCCTTTTGCGCCCCCTGGTGTCAAAAGGGATTCTTAGATTGTTAGCCTACATTGGGTCACAAAGGATCCTTGCTTCTCTTAACCTCTGTGGTGTCACAATGCATCCCATGCCCTTTTAGGCCACTTGATGTCACAATGAACCATTTGATTCTTGGCCTTCATGGTGTCATAATGGTTCCTTGCTTCTCTAGGTCCCCATGCTGTCAGAGTTCATCCGTGGTCCTTTTGCGCCCCCTGGTGTCAAAAGGGATTCTTAGATTGTTAGCCTGCATTGGGTCACAAAGGATCCTTGCTTCTCTTAACCTCTGTGGTGTCACAATGCATCCCATGCCCTTTTAGGCCACTTGATGTCACAATGAATCATTTGATTCTTGGCCTCCACGGTGGCATAATAGATCCTTGCTTCCATTGGTCCCCGTGCTGTAACAATCCATCCCTGGCCCTTTTAATACCCCCTGGTGCCACAAGGGATCATTAGATTGTTAGCCTGCATTGGGTCACAATGGTTCCTTGCTTCTCTTAACCCCTGTGGTGTCACAATGCATCCCATGCCCTTTTAGGCCACTTGATGTCACAATGAATCATTTGATTCTTGGCCTCCGTGGTGTCATAATGGTTCCTTGTTTCTATTGGGCCCCATGCTGTCACAATTCATCCCTGGCCCTATTCCCCCCCCGGTGTCAAATGGGATCCTGGGATTATTAGCCTCCATTGGGTCACAAAGGATCCTTGCTTCTCTTAACCCCTGTGCTGTCACAATGCATCCCATGCCCTTTTAGGCCACTTGATGTCACAATGAACCATTTGATTCTTGGCCTTCATGGTGTCATAATGGTTCCTTGCTTCTATAGCTCCCCATGCTGTCAGAGTTCATCCGTGGTCCTTTTGCGCCCCCTGGTGTCAAAAGGGATTCTTAGATTGTTAGGCAGCATTGGATCACAATGGTTCCTTGCTTCTCTTAACCCCTGTGGTGTTACAATGCATCCCATGCCCTTTTAGGCCACTTGATGTCACAATGAATCATTTGATTCTTGGCCTCCATGGTGGCGTAATTGTACCAGGTTTTAATTGGGCCCCATGCTTTCACAATACATCCCTGCCCATCTTAGGCCCATTGGTGTCAAAAGGGATTATTACATAGTCAGCCTCCATTGGGTCACAATGTATCCTTGCTTCTCTTAACGCCTGTGCTGTCACAATGCATCCCATGCCCTTTTAGGCCACTTGATGTCACAATGAATCATTTGATTCTTGGCCTCCATGGTGGCATAATAGATCCTTGCTTCTATTGGTCCCCCTGCTGTAACAATCCATCCCTGGCCCTTTTTATACCCCCTGGTGCCACAACGGATCATTAGATTGTTAGCCTGCATTGGGTCACAATGGTTCCTTGCTTCTCTTAACCTCTGTGGTGTCACAATGCATTCCATGCCCTTTTAGGCCACTTGGTCTTACAATGAACCATTTGATTCTTGGCCTTCATGGTGTCATAATGGTTCCTTGCTTCTATAGGTCCCCATGCTGTCAGAGTTCATCCGTGGTCCTTTTGCGCCCCCTGGTGTCAAAAGGGATTCTTAGATTGTTAGCCTACATTGGGTCACAATGGTTCCTTGCTTCTCTTAACCCTTGTGGTGTCACAATGCATCCCATGCCCTTTTAGGCCACTTGATGTCACAATGAATCATTTGATTCTTGGCCTCCATGGTGGCGTAATTATACCAGGTTTTAATTGGGCCCCATACTTTCACAATACATCCCTGCCCCTTTTAGGCTCATTGGTGTCACAAGGGATCATTAGATTGTTAGCCTGCATTGGGTCACAATGGATCCTTGCTTCTCTTAACGCCTGTGCTGTCACAATGCATCCCATGCCCTTTTAGGCCACTTGATGTCACAATGAATCATTTGATTCTTGGCCTCCATGGTGGCATAATACATCCTTGCTTCTATTGGTCCCCGTGCTGTAAGAATCCATCCCTGGCCCTTTTTATACCCCCCGGTGCCACAAGGGATCAATAGATGGTTAGCCTGCATTGGGTCACAATGCTTCCTTGCTTCTCTTAGCCTCTGTGGTGTCACAATGCATTCCAAGCCCTTTTAGGCCACTTGATGTCACAATGAACCATTTGATTCTTGGCCTTCATGGTGTCATAATGGTTCCTTGCTTCTATAGGTCCCCATGCTGTAGGTGTTCATCCGTGGTCCTTTTGCTCCCCCTGGTGTCAAAAGGGATTCTTAGATTGTTAGCCTGCATTGGGTCACAATGGTTCCTTGATTCTCTTAAGCCCTGTGGTGTCACAATGCATCCCATGCCCTTTTAGGCCACTTGATGTCACAATGAATCATTTGATTCTTGGCCTTCATGGTGGCATAATTGTACCAGGTTTTACTGGGGCCCCATGCTTTCACAAATCATCCCTGCCCCTTTTAGGCCCATTGCTGTCACAAGGGATCATTAGATTGTTAGCCTGCATTGGGTCACAATGGTTCCTTGCTTCTCTTAACCTCTGTGCTGTCACAATGCATCCCATGCCCTTTTAGGCCACTTGATGTCACAATGAACCATTTGATTCTTGGCCTTCATGGTGTCATAATGGTTCCTTGCTTCTCTAGGTCCCCATGCTGTCAGAGTTCATCCGTGGTCCTTTTGCGCCCCCTGGTGTCAAAAGGGATTCTTAGATTGTTAGCCTGCATTGGGTCACAAAGGATCCTTGTTCTCTTAACCTCTGTGGTGTCACAATGCATCCCATGCCCTTTTAGGCCACTTGATGTCACAATGAATCATTTGATCCTTGGCCTCCATGGTGTCATAATGGTTCCTTGTTTCTATTGGGCCCCATGCTGTCACAATTCATCCCTGGCCCTATTCCCCCCCCTGGTGTCAAATGGGATCCTGGGATTATTAGCCTCCATTGGGTCACAATGGATCCTTGCTTCTCTTAACCCCTGTGCTGTCACAATGCATCCCATGCCCTTTTAGGCCACTTGATGTCACAATGAACCATTTGATTCTTGGCCTTCATGGTGTCATAATGGTTCCTTGCTTCTATAGCTCCCCATGCTGTCAGAGTTCATCCGTGGTCCTTTTGCGCCCCCTGGTGTCAAAAGGGATTCTTAGATTGTTAGGCAGCATTGGATCACAATGGTTCCTTGCTTCTCTTAACCCCTGTGGTGTTACAATGCATCCCATGCCCTTTTAGGCCACTTGATGTCACAATGAATCATTTGATTCTTGGCCTCCATGGTGGCGTAATTGTACCAGGTTTTAATTGGGCCCCATGCTTTCACAATACATCCCTGCCCCTCTTAGGCCCATTGGTGTCAAAAGGGATTATTACATAGTCAGCCTCCATTGGGTCACAATGGATCCTTGCTTCTCTTAACCCCTGTGGTGTCACAATGCATCCCATGCCCTTTTAGGCCACTTGATGTCACAATGAATCATTTGATTCTTGGCCTCCATGGTGGCATAATAGATCCTTGCTTCTATTGGTCCCCGTGCTGTAACAATCCATCCCTGGCCCTTTTTATACCCCCTGGTGCCACAACGGATCATTAGATTGTTAGCCTGCATTGGGTCACAATGGTTCCTTGCTTCTCTTAACCTCTGTGGTGTCACAATGCATTCCAAGCCCTTTTAGGCCACTTGGTCTTACAATGAACCATTTGATTCTTGGCCTTCATGGTGTCATAATGGTTCCTTGCTTCTATAGGTCCCCATGCTGTCAGAGTTCATCCGTGGTCCTTTTGCGCCCCCTGGTGTCAAAAGGGATTCTTAGATTGTTAGCCTACATTGGGTCACAATGGTTCCTTGCTTCTCTTAACCCCTGTGGTGTCACAATGCATCCCATGCCCTTTTAGGCCACTTGATGTCACAATGAATCATTTGATTCTTGGCCTCCATGGTGGCGTAATTATACCAGGTTTTAATTGGGCCCCATATTTTCACAATACATCCCTGCCCCTTTTAGGCCCATTGGTGTCAAAAGGGATCATTAGATTGTTAGCCTACATTGGGTCACAATGGATCCTTGCTTCTCTTAACCTCTGTGCTGTCACAATGCATCCCATGCCCTTTTAGGCCTCTTGATGTCACAATGAATCATTTGATTCTTGGCCTCCATGGTGGCATAATAGATCCTTGCTTCTATTGGTCCCCGTGTTGTAACAATTCATCCCTGCCCCTTTTAGGCTCATTGGTGTCACAAGGGATCATTAGATTGTTAGCCTGCATTGGGTCACAATGGTTCCTTGCTTCTCTTAACCTCTGTGGTGTCACAATGCATCCCATGCCCTTTTAGGACACTTGATGTCACAATGAATCATTTGATTCTTGGCCTCCATGGTGGCATAATACATCCTTGCTTCTATTGGTCCCCGTGCTGTAAGAATCCATCCCTGGCCCTTTTTATACCCCCCGGTGCCACAAGGGATCAATAGATGGTTAGCCTGCATTGGGTCACAATGCTTCCTTGCTTCTCTTAGCCTCTGTGGTGTCACAATGCATTCCAAGCCCTTTTAGGCCACTTGATGTCACAATGAACCATTTGATTCTTGGCCTTCATGGTGTCATAATGGTTCCTTGCTTCTATAGGTCCCCATGCTGTAGGTGTTCATCCGTGGTCCTTTTGCTCCCCCTGGTGTCAAAAGGGATTCTTAGATTGTTAGCCTGCATTGGGTCACAATGGTTCCTTGATTCTCTTAAGCCCTGTGGTGTCACAATGCATCCCATGCCCTTTTAGGCCACTTGATGTCACAATGAATCATTTGATTCTTGGCCTTCATGGTGGCATAATTGTACCAGGTTTTACTGGGGCCCCATGCTTTCACAAATCATCCCTGCCCCTTTTAGGCCCATTGGTGTCACAAGGGATCATTAGATTGTTAGCCTGCATTGGGTCACAATGGTTCCTTGCTTCTCTTAACCTCTGTGCTGTCACAATGCATCCCATGCCCTTTTAGGCCACTTGATGTCACAATGAACCATTTGATTCTTGGCCTTCATGGTGTCATAATGGTTCCTTGCTTCTCTAGGTCCCCATGCTGTCAGAGTTCATCCGTGGTCCTTTTGCGCCCCCTGGTGTCAAAAGGGATTCTTAGATTGTTAGCCTGCATTGGGTCACAAAGGATCCTTGTTCTCTTAACCTCTGTGGTGTCACAATGCATCCCATGCCCTTTTAGGCCACTTGATGTCACAATGAATCATTTGATCCTTGGCCTCCATGGTGTCATAATGGTTCCTTGTTTCTATTGGGCCCCATGCTGTCACAATTCATCCCTGGCCCTATTCCCCCCCCTGGTGTCAAATGGGATCCTGGGATTATTAGCCTCCATTGGGTCACAATGGATCCTTGCTTCTCTTAACCCCTGTGCTGTCACAATGCATCCCATGCCCTTTTAGGCCACTTGATGTCACAATGAACCATTTGATTCTTGGCCTTCATGGTGTCATAATGGTTCCTTGCTTCTATAGCTCCCCATGCTGTCAGAGTTCATCCGTGGTCCTTTTGCGCCCCCTGGTGTCAAAAGGGATTCTTAGATTGTTAGCCTACATTGGGTCACAATGGTTCCTTGCTTCTCTTAACCCCTGTGGTGTTACAATGCATCCCATGCCCTTTTAGGCCACTTGATGTCACAATGAATCATTTGATTCTTGGCCTCCATGGTGGCGTAATTGTACCAGGTTTTAATTGGGCCCCATGCTTTCACAATACATCCCTGCCCCTCTTAGGCCCATTGGTGTCAAAAGGGATTATTACATAGTCAGCCTCCATTGGGTCACAATGGATCCTTGCTTCTCTTAACCCCTGTGGTGTCACAATGCATCCCATGCCCTTTTAGGCCACTTGATGTCACAATGAATCATTTGATTCTTGGCCTCCATGGTGGCATAATAGATCCTTGCTTCTATTGGTCCCCGTGCTGTAACAATCCATCCCTGGCCCTTTTTATACCCCCTGGTGCCACAACGGATCATTAGATTGTTAGCCTGCATTGGGTCACAATGGTTCCTTGCTTCTCTTAACCTCTGTGGTGTCACAATGCATTCCAAGCCCTTTTAGGCCACTTGGTCTTACAATGAACCATTTGATTCTTGGCCTTCATGGTGTCATAATGGTTCCTTGCTTCTATAGGTCCCCATGCTGTCAGAGTTCATCCGTGGTCCTTTTGCGCCCCCTGGTGTCAAAAGGGATTCTTAGATTGTTAGCCTACATTGGGTCACAATGGTTCCTTGCTTCTCTTAACCCCTGTGGTGTCACAATGCATCCCATGCCCTTTTAGGCCACTTGATGTCACAATGAATCATTTGATTCTTGGCCTCCATGGTGGCGTAATTATACCAGGTTTTAATTGGGCCCCATATTTTCACAATACATCCCTGCCCCTTTTAGGCCCATTGGTGTCAAAAGGGATCATTAGATTGTTAGCCTACATTGGGTCACAATGGATCCTTGCTTCTCTTAACCTCTGTGCTGTCACAATGCATCCCATGCCCTTTTAGGCCTCTTGATGTCACAATGAATCATTTGATTCTTGGCCTCCATGGTGGCATAATAGATCCTTGCTTCTATTGGTCCCCGTGTTGTAACAATTCATCCCTGCCCCTTTTAGGCTCATTGGTGTCACAAGGGATCATTAGATTGTTAGCCTGCATTGGGTCACAATGGTTCCTTGCTTCTCTTAACCTCTGTGGTGTCACAATGCATCCCATGCCCTTTTAGGACACTTGATGTCACAATGAATCATTTGATTCTTGGCCTCCATGGTGGCATAATACATCCTTGCTTCTATTGGTCCCCGTGCTGTAAGAATCCATCCCTGGCCCTTTTTATACCCCCCGGTGCCACAAGGGATCATTAGATGGTTAGCCTGCATTGGGTCACAATGGTTCCTTGTTTCTCTTAACCTCTGTGCGGTCACAATGCATTCCAAGACCTTTTAGGCCACTTGATGTCACAATGAACCATTTGATTCTTGGCCTTCATGGTGTCATAATGGTTCCTTGCTTCTATAGGTCCCCATGCTGTCAGAGTCCATCCGTGGCCCTTTTGCGCCCCCTGGTGTCAAAAGGGATTCTTAGATTGTTAGCCTGCATTGGGTCACAATGGTTCCTTGCTTCTCTTAACTCCTGTGGTGTCACAATGCATCCCATGCCCTTTTAGGCCACTTGATGTCACAATGAATCATTTGATTCTTGGCCTCCATGGTGGCGTAATTGTACCAGGTTTTCATTGGGCCCCATGCTTTCACAATACATCCCTGCCCCTTTTAGGCCCATTGGTGTCAAAAGGGATTCTTAGATTGTTAGCCTCCATTGGGTCACAATGGATCCTTGCTTCTCTTAACCCCTGTGGTGTCACAATGCATCCCATGCCCTTTTAGGCCACCTGATGTCAAAATGAATCATTTGATTCTTGGCCTCCATGGTGGCGTAATTGTACCAGGTTTTAATTGGTCCCCATGTTTTCACAATACATCCCTGCCCCTTTTAGGCCCATTGGTGTCACAAGGGATCATTAGATGTTTAGCCTGCATTGGGTCACAATGGTTCCTTGCTTCTCTGAGCCCCTGTGGTGTCACAATGCATTCCAAGCCCTTTTAGGCCACTTGATGTCACAATGAACCATTTGATTCTTGGCCTCCATGGTGTCATAATGGTTCCCTGGTTCTATTGGGCCCCATGCTGTCGCAATTCATCCCTGCCCCTTTTAGGCCCATTGGTGTCACAAGGGATCATTAGATTGTTAGCCTGCATTGGGTCACAATGGTTCCTTGCTTCTCTTAACCTCTGTGCTGTCACAATGCATTCCAAGCCCTTTTAGGCCACTTGATGTCACAATGAACCATTTGATTCTTGGCCTTCATGGTGTCATAATGGTTCCTTGCTTCTATAGGTCCCCATGCTGTAGGTGTTCATCCGTGGTCCTTTTGCTCCCCCTGGTGTCAAAAGGGATTCTTAGATTGTTAGCCTGCATTGGGTCACAATGGTTCCTTGCTTCTCTTAACCCCTGTGGTGTCACAATGCATTCCAAGCCATTTTAGGCCACTTGATGTCACAATGAATAATTTGATTCTTGGCCTTCATGGTGTCATAATGCTTCCTTGCTTCTATTGGTCCCCTTGGTGTCAGAGTTCATCCGTGGCCCTTTTGCGCCCCCTGGTGTCAAAAGGGATTCTTAGATTGTTAGCCTCCATTGGGTCACAATGGATCCTTGCTTCTCTTAACCCCTGTGGTGTTACAATGCATCCCATGCCCTTTAAGGCCTCTTGATGTCACAATGAATCATTTGATTCTTGGCCTCCACGGTGGCATAATAGATCCTTGCTTTTGTTGGTCCCCGTGCTGTAACAAGGCATCCCTGCCCCTTTTAGGCCCATTGGTGTCACAAGGGATCATTACATTGTTAGCCTGCATTGGGTCACAATGGTTCCTTGCTTCTCTTAACCCCTGTGGTGTCACAATGCATTCCAAGCCCTTTTAGACAACCTGATGTAACAATGAACCATTTGATTCTTGGCCTTCATGGTGTCATAATGTTTCCTTGCTTCTATTGGTCCCCTTGATTTCAGAGTTCATCCGTGGCCCTTTTGCGCCCCCTGGTGTCAAAAGGGATTCTTAGATTGTTAGCCTGCATTGGGTCACAATGGTTCCTTGCTTCTCTTAACCTCTGTGGTGTCACAATGCATCCCATGCCCTTTTAGGCCACTTGATGTCACAATGAACCATTTGATTCTTGGCCTTCATGGTGTCATAATGGTTCCTTGCTTCTATAGGTCCCCATGCTGTAGGTGTTCATCCGTGGTCCTTTTGCGTCCCCTGGTGTCAAAAGGGATTCTTAGATTGTTAGCCTGCATTGGGTCACAAAGGATCCTTGCTTCTCTTAACCTTTGTGGTGTCACAATGCATCCCATGCCCTTTTAGGCCACTTGATGTCACAATGAATCATTTGATTCTTGGCCTCCACGGTGGCATAATAGATCCTTGCTTCTATTGGTCCCCGTGCTGTAACAATGCATCCCTGCCCCTTTTAGGCCCATTGGTGTCACAAGGGATCATTACATTGTTAGCCTGCATTGGGTCACAATGGTTCCTTGCTTCTCTTAACCCCTGTGGTGTCACAATGCATTCCAAGCCCTTTTAGGCCACTTGATGTCACAATGAATCATTTGATTCTTGGCCTTCATGGTGTCATAATGTTTCCTTGCTTCTATTGGTCCCCTTGATTTCAGAGTTCATCCGTGGCCCTTTTGCGCCCCCTGGTGTCAAAAGGGATTCTTAGATTGTTAGCCTGCATTGGGTCACAATGGATCCTTGCTTCTCTTAACCCCTGTGCTGTCACAATGCATCCCATGCCCTTTTAGGCCACTTGATGTCACAATGAATCATTTGATTCTTGGCCTCCATGGTGGCATAATAGATCCTTGCTTCTATTGGTCCCCGTGCTGTAACAATCCATCCCTGGCACTTTTACGCCCCCTGGTGTCAAATGGGATCCTGGGATTATTAGCCTCCATTGGGTCACAACGGATACTTGCTTCTCTTAACCTCTGTGGTGTCACAATGCATTCCAAGCCCTTTAAGGCCACTTGATGTCACAATGAATCATTTGATTCTTGGCCTCCACGGTGTCATAATAGATCCTTCCTTCTATTGGTCCCCGTGCTGTAACAAGGCATCCCTGCCCCTTTTAGGCCCATTGGTGTCACAAGGGATCATTAGATTGTTAGCCTGCATTGGGTCACAATGGTTCCTTGGTTCTCTTAACCCCTGTGGTGTCACAATGCATTCCAAGCCCTTTTAGACAACTTGGTGTCACAATGAACCATTTGATTCTTGGCCTTCATGGTGTCATAATGGTTCCTTGCTTCTATTGGTCCCCTTGATTTCAGAGTTCATCCGTGGCCCTTTTGCGCCCCCTGGTGTCAAAAGGGATTCTTAGATTGTTAGCCTGCATTTGGTCACAATGGTTCCTTGCTTCTCTTAACCCCTGTGGTGTCACAATGCATCCCATGCCCTTTTAGGCCAATTGATGTCACAATGAATCATTTGATTCTTGGCCTCCATGGTGTCATAATGGTTCCTTGTTTCTATTGTGCCCCATGCTTTCACAATTCATCCCTGCCCCTTTTAGGCCCATTGGTGTCACAAGGGATCATTAGATTGTTAGCTTGCTTTGGGTCACAATGGTTCCTTGCTTCTCTTAACGTCTGTGGTGTCACAATGCATCCCATGCCCTTTTAGGCCACTTGATGTAACAATGAATCATTTGATTCTTGGCCTCCATGGTGTCATAATGGTTCCCTGTTTCCATTGGGCCCCATGCTGTCGCAATTCATCCCTGGCCCTTTTAGGCCCATTGGTGTCACAAGGGATCATTAGATTGTTATCCTCCATTGGGTCACAATGGATCCTTGCTTCTCTTAACCCCTGTGATGTCACAATTCATCCCATGCACTTTTAGGCCATTTGATGTCACAATGAATCATTTGATTCTTGGCCTCCACGGTGGCATAATAGATCCTTGCTTCTATTTGTCCACGTGCTGTAACAATACATCCCTGGCCTTTTATACCCCCTGGTGCCACAAGGGATCATTAGATTGTTAGCCTGCATTGTGTCACAATGATTCCTTGCTTCTCTTAACCTCTGTGGTATCACAATGCATTCCAAGCCCTTTTAGGCCACTTGTTGTCACAATGAATCATTTGATTCTTGGCCTTCATGGTGTCATAATGGTTCCTTGCTTCTATAGGTCCCCATGCTGTCACAGTTCATCCGTGTTCCTTTTGCGCCCCCTGGTGTCAAAAGGGATTTTTAGATTGTTAGCCTCCATTGGGTCACAATGGATCCTTGCTTCTCTTAACCCCTGTGGTGTCACAATGCATCCCATGCCCTTTTAGGCCACCTGATGTCAAAATGAATCATTTGATTCTTGGCCTCCATGGTGGCGTAATTGTACCAGGTTTTAATTGGTCCCCATGATTTCACAATACATCCCTGCCCCTTTTAGGCCCATTGGTGTCACAAGGGATCATTAGATGTTTAGCCTGCATTGGGTCACAATGGTTCCTTGCTTCTCAAAGCCCCTGTGGTGTCACAATGCATTCCAAGCCCTTTTAGGCCACTTGATGTCACAATGAACCATTTTATTCTTGGCCTCCATGGTGTCATAATTGTTCCCTGTTTCTATTGGGCCCCATGCTGTCGCAATTCATCACTGCCTCTTTTAGGCCCATTGGTGTCACAAGGGATCATTAGATTGTTAGCCTGCATTGGGTCACAATGGTTCCTTGCTTCTCTTAGCCTCTGTGGTGTCACAATGCATTCCAAGCCCTTTTAGGCCACTTGATGTCACAATGAACCATTTGATTCTTGGCCTTCATGGTGTCATAATGGTTCCTTGCTTCTATAGGTCCCCATGCCGTAGATGTTCATCCGTCGTCCTTTTGCGCCCCCTGGTGTCAAACGGGATTCTTAGATTGTTAGCCTGCCTTGGGTCACAATGGTTCCTTGCTTGTCTTAACCTCTGTGGTGTCACAGTGCATCCCATGCCCTTTTAGGCCACTTGATGTCACAATGAATCATTTGATTCTTGGCCTCCATGGTGTCATAATGGTTCCCTGTTTCTATTGGGACCCATGCTGTCGCAATTCATCCCTGGCCCTTTTAGGCCCATTGGTGTCACAAGGGATCATTAGATTGTTAGCCTGCATTGGGTCACAATGGATCCTTGCTTCTCTTAACCCCTGTGGTGTCACAATGCATCCCATGCACTTTTAGGCCACTTGATGTCACAATGAATCATTTGATTCTTGGCCTCCACGGTGGCATAATAGATCCTTGCTTCTATTGGTCCCCGTGCTGTAACAATACATTCCTGGCACTTTTTATACCCCCTGGTGCCACAAGGGATCATTAGATTTTTCGCCTGCATTGGGTCACAATGGTTCCTTGCTTGTCTTAACCTCTGTGGTGTCACAATGCATCCCATGACCTTTTAGAGCACTTGATGTCACAATGAATCATTTGATTCTTGGCCTCCATGGTGTCATAATGGTTCCCTGTTTCTATTGGGCCCCATGCTGTCGCAATTAATCCCTGGCCCTTTTAGGCCCATTGGTGTCACAAGGCATCATTAGATTGTTATCCTCCATTGGGTCACAATGGATCCTTGCTTCTCTTAACCCCTGTGATGTCACAATGCATTCCAAGCCCTTTTAGGCCACTTGATGTCACAATGAACATTTTGATTCTTGGCCTTCATGGTGTCATAATGGTTCCTTGCTTCTATAGGTCCCCATGCTGTCAGAGTTCATCCGTGGTCCTTTTGCGCCCCCTGGTGTCAAAAGGGATTCTTAGATTGTTAGCCTGCATTGGGTCACAATGGTTCCTTGCTTCTCTTAACCCCTGTGGTGTCACAATGCATCCCATGCCCTTTTAGGCCACATGATGTCAAAATGAATCATTAGATTCTTGGCCTCCATGGTGGCGTAATTGTACCAGGTTTTAATTGGGCCCCATGATTTCACAATACATCCCTGCCCCTTTTAGGCCCATTGGTGTCACAAGGGATCATTAGATGTTTAGCCTGCACTGGGTCACAATGGTTCCTTGCTTCTCTTAGCCCCTGTGGTGTCACAATGCATCCCATGACCTTTTAGGCCACTTGGTGTTACAATGAATCATTAGAGTCTTGGCCTCTATGGTGTCATTATATTTCCATGATTTTATTGTGCCCCATGCTTTCACAATGCATCCCTGGCCCTATTACCAGCCCTGGTGTCAAAAAGGATCATTAGATTGTTAGCCTGCATTGGGTCAGAATGGTTCCTTGCTTCTCTTAACCTCTGTGGTGTCACAATGCATCCCATGCACTTTTAGGCCACTTGATGTCACAATGAATCATTTGATTCTTGGCCTCCATGGTGGCATAGTTGTACCAGGTTTTACTTGGGCCCCATGCTTTCACAATTCATCCCTGCCCCTTTTAGGCCCATTGGTGTCACAAGGGATCATTAGATTGTTAGCCTGCATTGGGTCACAATGGTTCCTTGCTTCTCTTAACCTCTGTGGTGTCACAATGCATTCCAAGCCCTTTTAGGCCACTTGGTCTTACAATGAACCATTTGATTCTTGGCCTTCATGGTGTCATAATGGTTCCTTGCTTCTATAGGTCCCCATGCTGTCAGAGTTCATCCGTGGTCCTTTTGCGCCCCCTGGTGTCAAAAGGGATTCTTAGATTGTTAGCCTACATTGGGTCACAATGGTTCCTTGCTTCTCTTAACCCCTGTGGTGTCACAATGCATCCCATGCCCTTTTAGGCCACTTGATGTCACAATGAATCATTTGATTCTTGGCCTCCATGGTGGCGTAATTATACCAGGTTTTAATTGGTCCCCATGCTTTCACAATACATCCCTGCCCCTTTTAGGCCCATTGGTGTCAAAAGGGATCATTAGATTGTTAGCCTACATTGGGTCACAATGGATCCTTGCTTCTCTTAACCTCTGTGGTGTCACAATGCATCCCATGCCCTTTTAGGCCACTTGATGTCACAATGAATCATTTGATTCTTGGCCGCCACGGTGGCATAATAGATCCTTGCTTCCATTGGTCCCCGTGCTGTAACAATCCATCCCTGGCCCTTTTTATACCCCCTGGTGCTACAAGGGATCATTAGATTGTTAGCCTGCATTGGGTCACAATGGTTCCCTGCTTCTCTTAACCTCTGTGCTGTCACAATGCATCCCATGCCCTTTTAGGCCTCTTGATGTCACAATGAATCATTTGATTCTTGGCCTCCATGGTGGCATAATAGATCCTTGCTTCTATTGGTCCCCGTGTTGTAACAATTCATCCCTGCCCCTTTTAGGCTCATTGGTGTCACAAGGGATCATTAGATTGTTAGCCTGCATTGGGTCACAATGGTTCCTTGCTTCTCTTAACCTCTGTGGTGTCACAATGCATCCCATGCCCTTTTAGGACACTTGATGTCACAATGAATCATTTGATTCTTGGCCTCCATGGTGGCATAATACATCCTTGCTTCTATTGGTCCCCGTGCTGTAAGAATCCATCCCTGGCCCTTTTTATACCCCCCGGTGCCACAAGGGATCATTAGATGGTTAGCCTGCATTGGGTCACAATGGTTCCTTGCTTCTCTTAACCTCTGTGCGGTCACAATGCATTCCAAGACCTTTTAGGCCACTTGATGTCACAATGAACCATTTGATTCTTGGCCTTCATGGTGTCATAATGGTTCCTTGCTTCTATAGGTCCCCATGCTGTCAGAGTCCATCCGTGGCCCTTTTGCGCCCCCTGGTGTCAAAAGGGATTCTTAGATTGTTAGCCTGCATTGGGTCACAATGGTTCCTTGCTTCTCTTAACTCCTGTGGTGTCACAATGCATCCCATGCCCTTTTAGGCCACTTGATGTCACAATGAATCATTTGATTCTTGGCCTCCATGGTGGCGTAATTGTACCAGGTTTTCATTGGGCCCCATGCTTTCACAATACATCCCTGCCCCTTTTAGGCCCATTGGTGTCAAAAGGGATTCTTAGATTGTTAGCCTGCATTGGGTCACAATGGATCCTTGCTTCTCTTAACCCCTGTGGTGTCACAATGCATCCCATGCCCTTTTAGGCCACCTGATGTCAAAATGAATCATTTGATTCTTGGCCTCCATGGTGGCGTAATTGTACCAGGTTTTAATTGGTCCCCATGTTTTCACAATACATCCCTGCCCCTTTTAGGCCCATTGGTGTCACAAGGGATCATTAGATGTTTAGCCTGCATTGGGTCACAATGGTTCCTTGCTTCTCTGAGCCCCTGTGGTGTCACAATGCATTCCAAGCCCTTTTAGGCCACTTGATGTCACAATGAACCATTTGATTCTTGGCCTCCATGGTGTCATAATGGTTCCCTGGTTCTATTGGGCCCCATGCTGTCGCAATTCATCCCTGCCCCTTTTAGGCCCATTGGTGTCACAAGGGATCATTAGATTGTTAGCCTGCATTGGGTCACAATGGTTCCTTGCTTCTCTTAACCTCTGTGCTGTCACAATGCATTCCAAGCCCTTTTAGGCCACTTGATGTCACAATGAACCATTTGATTCTTGGCCTTCATGGTGTCATAATGGTTCCTTGCTTCTATAGGTCCCCATGCTGTAGGTGTTCATCCGTGGTCCTTTTGCTCCCCCTGGTGTCAAAAGGGATTCTTAGATTGTTAGCCTGCATTGGGTCACAATGGTTCCTTGCTTCTCTTAACCCCTGTGGTGTCACAATGCATTCCAAGCCATTTTAGGCCACTTGATGTCACAATGAATAATTTGATTCTTGGCCTTCATGGTGTCATAATGTTTCCTTGCTTCTATTGGTCCCCTTGGTGTCAGAGTTCATCCGTGGCCCTTTTGCGCCCCCTGGTGTCAAAAGGGATTCTTAGATTGTTAGCCTCCATTGGGTCACAATGGATCCTTGCTTCTCTTAACCCCTGTGGTGTCACAATGCATCCCATGCCCTTTAAGGCCTCTTGATGTCACAATGAATCATTTGATTCTTGGCCTCCACGGTGGCATAATAGATCCTTGCTTTTGTTGGTCCCCGTGCTGTAACAAGGCATCCCTGCCCCTTTTAGGCCCATTGCTGTCACAAGGGATCATTACATTGTTAGCCTGCATTGGGTCACAATGGTTCCTTGCTTCTCTTAACCCCTGTGGTGTCACAATGCATTCCAAGCCCTTTTAGACAACCTGATGTCACAATGAACCATTTGATTCTTGGCCTTCATGGTGTCATAATGTTTCCTTGCTTCTATTGGTCCCCTTGATTTCAGAGTTCATCCGTGGCCCTTTTGCGCCCCCTGGTGTCAAAAGGGATTCTTAGATTGTTAGCCTGCATTGGGTCACAATGGTTCCTTGCTTCTCTTAACCTCTGTGGTGTCACAATGCATCCCATGCCCTTTTAGGCCACTTGATGTCACAATGAACCATTTGATTCTTGGCCTTCATGGTGTCATAATGGTTCCTTGCTTCTATAGGTCCCCATGCTGTAGGTGTTCATCCGTGGTCCTTTTGCGCCCCCTGGTGTCAAAAGGGATTCTTAGATTGTTAGCCTGCATTGGGTCACAAAGGATCCTTGCTTCTCTTAACCCCTGTGGTGTCACAATGCATCCCATGCCCTTTTAGGCCACTTGATGTCACAATGAATCATTTGATTCTTGGCCTCCACGGTGGCATAATAGATCCTTGCTTCTATTGGTCCCCGTGCTGTAACAATGCATCCCTGCCCCTTTTAGGCCCATTGGTGTCACAAGGGATCATTACATTGTTAGCCTGCATTGGGTCACAATGGTTCCTTGCTTCTCTTAACCCCTGTGGTGTCACAATGCATTCCAAGCCCTTTTAGGCCACTTGATGTCACAATGAATCATTTGATTCTTGGCCTTCATGGTGTCATAATGTTTCCTTGCTTCTATTGGTCCCCTTGATGTCAGAGTTCATCCGTGGCCCTTTTGCGCCCCCTGGTGTCAAAAGGGATTCTTAGATTGTTAGCCTCCATTGGGTCACAATGGATCCTTGCTTCTCTTAACCCCTGTGCTGTCACAATGCATCCCATGCCCTTTTAGGCCACTTGATGTCACAATGAATCATTTGATTCTTGGCCTCCACGGTGGCATAATAGATCCTTGCTCCTATTGGTCCCCGTGCTGTAACAATCCATCCCTGGCACTTTTACGCCCCCTGGTGTCAAATGGGATCCTGGGATTATTAGCCTCCATTGGGTCACAACAGATACTTGCTTCTCTTAACCTCTGTGGTGTCACAATGCATTCCAAGTCCTTTAAGGCCACTTGATGTCACAATGAATCATTTGATTCTCGGCCTCCACGGTGTCATAATAGATCCTTCCTTCTATTGGTCCCCGTGCTGTAACAAGGCATCCCTGCCCCTTTTAGGCCCATTGGTGTCACAAGGGATCATTAGATTGTTAGCCTGCATTGGGTCACAATGGTTCCTTGGTTCTCTTAACCCCTGTGGTGTCACAATGCATTCCAAGCCCTTTTAGACAACTTGGTGTCACAATGAACCATTTGATTCTTGGCCTTCATGGTGTCATAATGGTTCCTTGCTTCTATTGGTCCCCTTGATTTCAGAGTTCATCCGTGGCCCTTTTGCGCCCCCTGGTGTCAAAAGGGATTCTTAGATTGTTAGCCTGCATTTGGTCACAATGGTTCCTTGCTTCTCTTAACCCCTGTGGTGTCACAATGCATCCCATGCCCTTTTAGGCCAATTGATGTCACAATGAATCATTTGATTCTTGGCCTCCATGGTGTCATAATGGTTCCTTGTTTCTATTGTGCCCCATGCTTTCACAATTCATCCCTGCCCCTTTTAGGCCCATTGGTGTCACAAGGGATCATTAGATTGTTAGCTTGCTTTGGGTCACAATGGTTCCTTGCTTCTCTTAACCTCTGTGGTGTCACAATGCATCCCATGCCCTTTTAGGCCACTTGATGTCACAATGAATCATTTGATTCTTGGCCTCCATGGTGTCATAATGGTTCCCTGTTTCCATTGGGCCCCATGCTGTCGCAATTCATCCCTGGCCCTTTTAGGCCCATTGGTGTCACAAGGGATCATTAGATTGTTATCCTCCATTGGGTCACAATGGATCCTTGCTTCTCTTAACCTCTGTGGTGTCACAATTCATCCCATGCACTTTTAGGCCATTTGATGTCACAATGAATCATTTGATTCTTCGCCTTCACGGTGGCATAATATATCCTTGCTTCTATTTGTCCACGTGCTGTAACAATACATCCCTGGCCTTTTATACCCCCTGGTGCCACAAGGGATCATTGGATTGTTAGCCTGCATTGGGTCACAATGATTCCTTGCTTCTCTTAACCTCTGTGGTATCACAATGCATTCCAAGCCCTTTTAGGCCACTTGTTGTCACAATGAATCATTTGATTCTTGGCCTTCATGGTGTCATAATGGTTCCTTGCTTCTATAGGTCCCCATGCTGTCACAGTTCATCCGTGGTCCTTTTGCGCCCCCTGGTGTCAAAAGGGATTTTTAGATTGTTAGCCTCCATTGGGTCACAATGGATCCTTGCTTCTCTTAACCCCTGTGGTGTCACAATGCATCCCATGCCCTTTTAGGCCACCTGATGTCAAAATGAATCATTTGATTCTTGGCCTCCATGGTGGCGTAATTGTACCAGGTTTTAATTGGTCCCCATGATTTCACAATACATCCCTGCCCCTTTTAGGCCCATTGGTGTCACAAGGGATCATTAGATGTTTAGCCTGCATTGGGTCACAATGGTTCCTTGCTTCTCAAAGCCCCTGTGGTGTCACAATGCATTCCAAGCCCTTTTAGGCCACTTGATGTCACAATGAACCATTTGATTCTTGGCCTCCATGGTGTCATAATTGTTCCCTGTTTCTATTGGGCCCCATGCTGTCGCAGTTCATCACTGCCTCTTTTAGGCCCATTGGTGTCACAAGGGATCATTAGATTGTTAGCCTGCATTGGGTCACAATGGTTCCTTGCTTCTCTTAGCCTCTGTGGTGTCACAATGCATTCCAAGCCTTTTTAGGCTACTTGATGTCACAATGAACCATTTGATTCTTGGCCTTCATGGTGTCATAATGGTTCCTTGCTTCTATAGGTCCCCATGCCGTAGATGTTCATCGTGGTCCTTTTGCGCCCCCTGGTGTCAAACGGGATTCTTAGATTGTTAGCCTGCATTGGGTCACAATGGTTCCTTGCTTCTCTTAACCCCTGTGGTGTCACAATGCATCCCATGCCCTTTTAGGCCACTTGATGTCACAATGAATCATTTGATTCTTGGCCTCCATGGTGTCATAATGGTTCCCTGTTTCTATTGGGACCCATGCTGTCGCAATTCATCCCTGGCCCTTTTAGGCCCATTGGTGTCACAAGGGATCATTAGATTGTTAGCCTGCATTGGGTCACAATGGATCCTTGCTTCTCTTAACCCCTGTGGTGTCACAATGCATCCCATGCCCTTTTAGGCCACTTGATGTCACAATGAATCATTTGATTCTTGGCCTCCACGGTGGCATAATAGATTCTTGCTTCTATTGGTCCCCGTGCTGTAACAATACATTCCTGGCCCTTTTTATACCCCCTGGTGCCACAAGGGATCATTAGATTGTTCGCCTGCATTGGGTCACAATGGTTCGTTGCTTGTCTTAACCTCTGTGGTGTCACAATGCATCCCATGACCTTTTAGAGCACTTGATGTCACAATGAATCATTTGATTCTTGGCCTCCATGGTGTCACAATGGTTCCCTGTTTCTATTGGGCCCCATGCTGTCGCAATTAATCCCTGGCCCTTTTAGGCCCATTGGTGTCACAAGGCATCATTAGATTGTTATCCTCCATTGGGTCACAATGGATCCTTGCTTCTCTTAACCCCTGTGATGTCACAATGCATTCCAAGCCCTTTTAGGCCACTTGATGTCACAATGAACATTTTGATTCTTGGCCTTCATGGTGTCATAATGGTTCCTTGCTTCTATAGGTCCCCATGCTGTCAGAGTTCATCCGTGGTCCTTTTGCGCCCCCTGGTGTCAAAAGGGATTCTTAGATTGTTAGCCTGCATTGGGTCACAATGGTTCCTTGCTTCTCTTAACCCCTGTGGTGTCACAATGCATCCCATGCCCTTTTAGGCCACATGATGTCAAAATGAATCATTAGATTCTTGGCCTCCATGGTGGCGTAATTGTACCAGGTTTTAATTGGGCCCCATGATTTCACAATACATCCCTGCCCCTTTTAGGCCCATTGGTGTCACAAGGGATCATTAGATGTTTAGCCTGCACTGGGTCACAATGGTTCCTTGCTTCTCTTAGCCCCTGTGGTGTCACAATGCATCCCATGACCTTTTAGGCCACTTGGTGTTACAATGAATCATTAGAGTCTTGGCCTCTATGGTGTCATTATATTTCCATGATTTTATTGTGCCCCATGCTTTCACAATGCATCCCTGGCCCTATTACCAGCCCTGGTGTCAAAAAGGATCATTAGATTGTTAGCCTGCATTGGGTCACAATGGTTCCTTGCTTCTCTTAACCTCTGTGGTGTCACAATGCATCCCATGCACTTTTAGGCCACTTGATGTCACAATGAATCATTTGATTCTTGGCCTCCATGGTGGCATAGTTGTACCAGGTTTTACTTGGGCCCCATGCTTTCACAATTCATCCCTGCCCCTTTTAGGCCCATTGGTGTCACAAGGGATCATTAGATTGTTAGCCTGCATTGGGTCACAATGGTTCCTTGCTTCTCTTAACCCCTGTGCTGTCACAATGCATCCCATGCCCTTTTAGGCCACTTGATGTCACAATGAATCATTTGATTCTTGGCCTCCATGGTGGCGTAATTGTACCAGGTTTTAATTGGGCCCCATGCTTTCACAATACATTTCTGCCCCTTATAGGCCCATCGGTGTCAAAAGGGATCATTAGATTGTTAGCCTGCATTGGGTCACAATGGATCCTTGCTTCTCTTAACCCCTGTGCTGTCACAATGCATCCCATGCCCTTTTAGGCCACATGATGTCACAATGAATTATTTGATTCTTGGCCTTCATGGTGGCATAATAGATCCTTGCTTCTATTGGTCCCCGTGCTGTAACAATCCATCCCTGGCTCTTTTTATACCCCCTGGTGCCACAAGGGATCATTAGATTGTTAGCCTGTATTGGGTCACAATGGTTCCTTGCTTCTCTTAGCCCCTGTGGTGTCACAATGCATCCCATGCCCTTTTAGGCCACTTGGTGTTTCAATGAATAATTTGATTCTTGGCCTCTATGGTGTTATAATATTTCCATGTTTTTATTGTGCCCCACGCTTTCACAATGCATTCCTGGCCCTATTACAAGCCCTGGTGTCAAAAGGGATCATTAGATTGCTAGCCTGCATTGGGTCACAATGGTTCCTTGCTTCTCTTAACCTCTGTGGTGTCACAATGCATTCCAAGCCCTTTTAGGCCACTTGTCACGATGAATCATTTGATTCTTGGCCTCCATGGTGTCATAATGTTTCCTTGCTTCTATAGGTCCCCATGCTGTCAGAGCTCATCCGTGGTCCTTTTTCGCCCCCTGGTGTCAAAAGGGATCATTAGATTGTTAGCCTGCATTGGGTCACAATGGTTCCTTGCTTCTCTTAACCCCTGTGGTGTCACAATGCATCCCATGCCTTTTTAGGCCACTTGATGTCACAATGAACCATTTGATTCTTGGCCTTCATGGTGTCAAAATGGTTCCTTGCTTCTATAGGTCCCCATGCTGTCAGAGTTCATCCGTGGTCCTTTTGCGCCCCCTGGTGTCAAAAGGGATTCTTAGATTGTTAGCCTGCATTGGGTCACAATGGTTCCTTGCTTCTCTTAACCCCTGTGGTGTCACAATGCATCCCATGCCCTTTTAGGCCACATGATGTCACAATGAATTATTTGATTCTTAGCCTCCAAGGTGGCGTAATTGTACCAGGTTTTAATTGGGCCCCATACTTTCACAATACATCCCTGCCCCTTTTAGGCCCATTGGTGTCAAAAGGGATCATTAGATGTTTAGCCTGCATTGGGTCACAATGGTTCCTTGCTTCTCTTAGCCCCTGTGGTGTCACAATGCATCCCATGCCCTTTTAGGCCACTTGGTGTTACAATGAATAATTTGATTCTTGGCCACTATGGTGTCATAATATTTCCATGTTTTTATTGTGCCCCACGCTTTCACAATGCATCCCTGGCCCTATTACAAGCCCTGGTGTCACAAGGGATCATTAGATTGTTAGCCTGCATTGGGTCACAATGGTTCCTTGCTTCTCTTAACCTCTGTGGTGTCACAATGCATTCCAAGCCCTTTTAGGCCACTTGTTGTCACAATGAATCATTTGATTCTTGGCCTTCATGGTGTCATAATGTTTCCTTGCTTCTATAGGTCCCCATGCTGTCAGAGTTCATCCGTGGTCCTTTTGCGCCCCCTGGTGTCAAAAGGGATTCTTAGATTGTTAGCCTGCATTGGGTCACAATGGTTCCTTGCTTCTCTTAACCCCTGTGGTGTCACAATGCATCCCATGCCCTTTTAGGCCACTTGATGTCACAATGAATCATTTGATTCTTGGCCTCCATGGTGGCATAATTGTACCAGGTTTTACTGGGGCCCCATGCTTTCACAAATCATCCCTGCCCCTTTTAGGCCCATTGGTGTCACAAGGGATCATTAGATTGTTAGCCTGCATTGGGTCACAATGGATCCTTGCTTCTCTTAACCTCTGTGGTGTCACAATGCATCCCATGCCCTTTTAGGCCACTTGATGTCACAATGAACCATTTGATTCTTGGCCTTCATGGTGTCATAATGGTTCCTTGCTTCTATAGGTCCCCATGCTGTCAGAGTTCATCCGTGGTCCTTTTGCGCCCCCTGGTGTCAAAAGGGATTCTTAGATTGTTAGCCTGCATTGGGTCACAATGGTTCCTTGCTTCTCTTAACCCCTGTGGTGTCACAATGCATCCCATGCCCTTTTAGGCCACTTGATGTCACAATGAATCATTTGATTCTTGGCCTCCATGGTGGCGAAATTGTACCAGGTTTTAATTGGGCCCCATGCTTTCACAATACATCCCTGCTCCTTTTAGGCCCATTGGTGTCAAAAGGGATCATTAGATTGTTAGCCTCCATTGGGTCACAATGGATCCTTTCTTGTCTTAACGCCTGTGCTGTCACAATGCATCCCATGCCCTTTTAGGCCACTTGATGTCACAATGAATCATTTGATTCTTGGCCTCCACGGTGGCATAATAGATCCTTGCTTCTATTGGTCCCCGTGCTGTAACAATCCATCCCTGGCCCTTTTTATACCCCCTGGTGTCACAAGGGATCATTAGATTGTTAGCCTGCATTGGGTCACAATGGTTCCTTGCTTCTCTTAACCTCTGTGGTATCACAATGCATTCAAGCCCTTTTAGGCCACTTGGTCTTACAATGAATCATTTGATTCTTGGCCTTCATGGTGTCATAATGGTTCCTTGATTCTATAGGTCCCCATGCTGTCAGAGTTCATCCGTGGTCCTTTTGCTCCACCTGGTTTCAAAAGGGATTCTTAAATTGTTAGCCTGCATTGGGTCACAATGGTTCCTTGCTTCTCTTAACCTCTGTGGTGTCACAATGCATCCCATGCCCTTTTAGGCCACTTGATGTCGCAATGAATTATTTGATTCTTGGCCTCCATGGTGGCATAATGGATCCTTGCTTCTATTGGTCCCTGTGCTGTAACAATTCATCCCTGGGCCTTTTAGGCCCATTGGTGTCACAAGGGATCATTAGATTGTTAGCCTACATTGGGTCACAATGGTTCCTTGCTTCTCTTAACGCCTGTGCTGTCACAATGCATCCCATGCCCTTTTAGGCCACTTGATGTCACAATGAATCATTTGATTCTTGGCCTCCACGGTGGCATAATAGATCCTTGCTTCTATTGGTCCCCGTGCTGTAACAATCCATCCCTGGCCCTTTTTATACCCCGTGGTGCCACAAGGGATCATTAGATTGTTAGCCTGCATTGGGTCACAATGGTTCCTTGCTTCTCTTAACCTCTGTGCTGTCACAATGCATCCCATGCCCTTTTAGGCCACTTGATGTCACAATGAACCATTTGATTCTTGGCCTTCATGGTGTCATAATGGTTCCTTGCTTCTATAGGTCCCCATGCTGTCAGAGTTCATCCGTGGTCCTTTTGCGCCCCCTGGTGTCAAAAAGGATTCTTAGATTGTTAGCCTGCATTGGGTTACAATGGTGCCTTGCTTCTCTTAACCCCTGTGGTGTCACAATGCATCCCATGCCCTTTTAGGCCTCTTGATGTCACAATGAATCATTTGATTATTGGCCTCCATGGTGTCATAATTGTTCCTAGTTTCTATTGGGCCCCATTCTGTCACAATTCATCCCTGGCCCTTTTTATACCCCCTGGTGCCACAAGGGATCATTAGATTGTTAGCCTGCTTTGGGTCACAATGGTTCCTTGCTTCTCTTAACCTCTGTGGTGTCACAATGCATTTCAAGCCCTTTTAGGCCACTTGGTCTTACAATGAACCATTTGATTCTTGGCCTTCATGGTGTCATAATGGTTCCTTGCTTCCATAGGTCCCCATGCTGTCAGAGTCCATCCGTGGTCCTTTTGCGCCCCCTGGTGTCAAAAGGGATTCTTAGATTGTTAGCCTGCATTGGGTCACAATGGTTCCATGGTTCTCTTAACCCCTGTGGTGTCACAATGCATCCCATGCCCTTTTAGGCCACTTGATGTCACAATGAATCATTTGATTCTTGGCCTCCATGGTGGCGTAATTGTACCAGGTTTTCATTGGGCCCCATGCTTTCACAATTCATCCCTGCTCCTTTAAGGCCCATTGGTGTCAAAAGGGATTTTTAGATTGTTAGCCTCCATTGGGTCACAATGGATCCTTGCTTCTCTTAACCCCTGTGGTGTCACAATGCATCCCATGCCCTTTTAGGCCACTTGATGTCACAATGAATCATTTGATTCTTGGCCTCCATGGTGGCATAATAGATCCTTGCTTCTATTGGTCCCCGTGCTGTAACAATCCATCCCTGGCCCTTTTTATACCCCCTGGTGCCACAACGGATCATTAGATTGTTAGCCTGCATTGGGTCACAATGGTTCCTTGCTTCTCTTAACCTCTGTGGTGTCACAATGCATTCCAAGCCCTTTTAGGCCACTTGGTCTTACAATGAACCATTTGATTCTTGGCCTTCATGGTGTCATAATGGTTCCTTGCTTCTATAGGTCCCCATGCTGTCAGAGTTCATCCGTGGTCCTTTTGCGCCCCCTGGTGTCAAAAGGGATTCTTAGATTGTTAGCCTGCATTGGGTCACAATGGTTCCTTGCTTCTCTTAACCTCTGTGGTGTCACAATGCATCCCATGCCCTTTTAGGCCACTTGATGTCACAATGAATCATTTGATTCTTGGCCTCCATGGTGTCATAATGGTTCCTTGTTTCTATTGGGCTCCATGCTGTCACAATTCATCCCTGGCCCTTTTACGCCCCCTGGTGTCAAATGGGATCCTGTGATTATTAGCCTCCATTGGGTCACAATGGATCCTTGCTTCTCTTAACCCCTGTGCTGTCACAATGCATCCCATGCCCTTTTAGGCCACTTGATGTCACAATGAATCATTTGATTCTTGGCCTCCACGGTGGCATAATAGATCCTTGCTTCTATTGGTCCCCGTGCTGTAACAATCCATCCCTGGCCCTTTTTATACCCCCTGGTGTCACAAGGGATAATTAGAAGGTTAGCCTGCACTGGGTCACAATGGTTCCTTGCTTCTCTTAACCTCTGTGGTGTCACAATGCATTCCAAGCCCTTTTAGGCCACTTGTTGTCACAATGAATCATTTGATTCTTGGCCTTCATGGTGTCATAATGTTTCCTTGCTTCTATAGGTCCCCATGCTGTCGGAGTTCATCCGTGGTCCTTTTGCGCCCCCTGGTGTCTAAAGGGATTCTTAGATTGTTAGCCTGCATTGGGTCACAATGGTTCCTTGCTTCTCTTATCCCCTGTGGTGTCACAATGCATCCCATGCCCTTTTAGGCCACTTGATGTCACAATGAATCATTTGATTCTTGGCCTCCATGGTGGCATAATTGTACCAGGTTTTACTGGGGCCCCATGCTTTCACAAATCATCCCTGCCCCTTTTAGGCCCATTGGTGTCACAAGGGATCATTAGATTGTTAGCCTGCATTGGGTCACAATGGATCCTTGCTTCTCTTAACCTCTGTGGTGTCACAATGCATCCCATGCCCTTTTAGGCCACTTGATGTCACAATGAACCATTTGATTCTTGGCCTTCATGGTGTCATAATGGTTCCTTGCTTCTATAGGTCCCCATGCTGTCAGAGTTCATCCGTGGTCCTTTTGTGCCAACTGGTTTCAAAAGGGATTCTTAGATTGTTAGCCTGCATTGGGTCACAATGGTTCCTTGCTTCTCTTAACCTCTGTGGTGTCACAATGCATCCCATGCCCTTTTAGGCCACTTGATGTCACAATGAATCATTTGATTCTTGGCCTCCATGGTGGCATAATGGATCCTTGCTTCTATTGGTCCCCGTGCTGTAACAATCCATCCCTGGCCCTTTTTATACCCAGTGGTGCCACAACGGATCATTACATGGTTAGCCTGCTTTGGGTCACAATGGTTCCTTGCTTCTCTTAACCTCTGTGCTGTCACAATGCATTCCAAGCCCTTTTAGGCCACTTGGTCTTACAATGAACCATTTGATTCTTGGCCTTCATGGTGTCATAATGGTTCCTTGCTTCTATAGGTCCCCATGCTGTCAGAGTTCATCCGTGGTCCTTTTGCGCCCCCTGGTGTCAAAAGGGATTCTTAGATTGTTAGCCTGCATTGGGTCACAATGGTTCCTTGCTTCTCTTAACCCCTGTGGTGTCACAATGCATCCCATGCCCTTTTAGGCCACTTGATGTCACAATGAATCATTTGATTCTTGGCCTCCATGGTGGCGTAATTGTACCAGGTTTTAATTGGGCCCCATGCTTTCACAATACATCCCTGCTCCTTTTAGGCCCATTGGTGTCAAAAGGGATCATTAGATTGTTAGCCTCCATTGGGTCACAATGGATCCTTTCTTCTCTTAACGCCTGTGCTGTCACAATGCATCCCATGCCCTTTTAGGCCACTTGATGTCACAATGAATCATTTGATTCTTGGCCTCCACGGTGGCATAATAGATCCTTGCTTCTATTGGTCCCCGTGCTGTAACAATCCATCCCTGGCCCTTTTTATACCCCCTGGTGTCACAAGGGATCATTAGATTGTTAGCCTGCTTTGGGTCACAATGGTTCCTTGCTTCTCTTAACCTCTGTGGTATCACAATGCATTCAAGCCCTTTTAGGCCACTTGGTCTTACAATGAATCATTTGATTCTTGGCCTTCATGGTGTCATAATGGTTCCTTGATTCTATAGGTCCCCATGCTGTCAGAGTTCATCCGTGGTCCTTTTGCTCCACCTGGTTTCAAAAGGGATTCTTAGATTGTTAGCCTACATTGGGTCACAATGGTTCCTTGCTTCTCTTAACCTCTGTGGTGTCACAATGCATCCCATGCCCTTTTAGGCCACTTGATGTCACAATGAATTATTTGATTCTTGGCCTCCATGGTGGCATAATGGATCCTTGCTTCTATTGGTCCCTGTGCTGTAACAATTCATCCCTGGCCCTTTTAGGCCCATTGGTGTCACAAGGGATCATTAGATTGTTAGCCTACATTGGGTCACAATGGTTCCTTGCTTCTCTTAACGCCTGTGCTGTCACAATGCATCCCATGCCCTTTTAGGCCACTTGATGTCACAATGAATCATTTGATTCTTGGCCTCCACGGTGGCATAATAGATCCTTGCTTCTATTGGTCCCCGTGCTGTAACAATCCATCCCTGGCCCTTTTTATACCCCGTGGTGCCACAAGGGATCATTAGATTGTTAGCCTGCATTGGGTCACAATGGTTCCTTGCTTCTCTTAACCTCTGTGCTGTCACAATGCATCCCATGCCCTTTTAGGCCACTTGATGTCACAATGAACCATTTGATTCTTGGCCTTCATGGTGTCATAATGGTTCCTTGCTTCTATAGGTCCCCATGCTGTCAGAGTTCATCCGTGGTCCTTTTGCGCCCCCTGGTGTCAAAAGGGATTCTTAGATTGTTAGCCTGCATTGGGTTACAATGGTGCCTTGCTTCTCTTAACCCCTGTGGTGTCACAATGCATCCCATGCCCTTTTAGGCCTCTTGATGTCACAATGAATCATTTGATTATTGGCCTCCATGGTGTCATAATTGTTCCTAGTTTCTATTGGGCCCCATGCTGTCACAATTCATCCCTGGCCCTTTTTATACCCCCTGGTGCCACAAGGGATCATTAGATTGTTAGCCTGCTTTGGGTCACAATGGTTCCTTGCTTCTCTTAACCTCTGTGGTGTCACAATGCATTCCAAGCCCTTTTAGGCCACTTGGTCTTACAATGAACCATTTGATTCTTGGCCTTCATGGTGTCATAATGGTTCCTTGCTTCCATAGGTCCCCATGCTGTCAGAGTCCATCCGTGGTCCTTTTGCGCCCCCTGGTGTCAAAAGGGATTCTTAGATTGTTAGCCTGCATTGGGTCACAATGGTTCCATGGTTCTCTTAACCCCTGTGGTGTCACAATGCATCCCATGCCCTTTTAGGCCACTTGATGTCACAATGAATCATTTGATTCTTGGCCTCCATGGTGGCGTAATTGTACCAGGTTTTCATTGGGCCCCATGCTTTCACAATTCATCCCTGCTCCTTTAAGGCCCATTGGTGTCAAAAGGGATTTTTAGATTGTTAGCCTCCATTGGGTCACAATGGATCCTTGCTTCTCTTAACCCCTGTGGTGTCACAATGCATCCCATGCCCTTTTAGGCCACTTGATGTCACAATGAATCATTTGATTCTTGGCCTCCATGGTGGCATAATAGATCCTTGCTTCTATTGGTCCCCGTGCTGTAACAATCCATCCCTGGCCCTTTTTATACCCCCTGGTGCCACAACGGATCATTAGATGGTTAGCCTGCATTGGGTCACAATGGTTCCTTGCTTCTCTTAACCTCTGTGGTGTCACAATGCATTCCAAGCCTTTTAGGCCACTTGGTCTTACAGTGAACCATTTGATTCTTGGCCTTCATGGTGTCATAATGGTTCCTTGCTTCTATAGGTCCCCATGCTGTCAGAGTTCATCCGTGGTCCTTTTGCGCCCCCTGGTGTCAAAAGGGATTCTTAGATTGTTAGCCTGCATTGGGACACAATGGTTCCTTGCTTCTCTTAAACCCTGTGCTGTCACAATGCATCCCATGCCCTTTTAGGCCACTTGATGTCACAATGAATCATTTGATTCTTGGCCTCCATGGTGGCATAATAAATCCTTGGTTCTATTGGTCCCCGTGCTGTAACAATCCATCCCTGGCCCTTTTTATACCCCCTGGTGCCACAAGGGATCATTAGAGTGTTAGCCTGCATTGGGTCACAATGGTTCCTTGCTTCTCTTAACCTCTGTGGTGTCACAATGCATCCCATGCCCTTTTAGGCCACTTGATGTCACAATGAATCATTTGATTCTTGGCCTCCATGGTGTCATAATGGTTCCTTGTTTCTATTGGGCTCCATGCTGTCACAATTCATCCCTGGCCCTTTTACGCCCCCTGGTGTCAAATGGGATCCTGTGATTATTAGCCTCCATTGGGTCACAATGGATCCTTGCTTCTCTTAACCCCTGTGCTGTCACAATGCCTCCCATGCCCTTTTAGGCCACTTGATGTCACAATGAATCATTTGATTCTTGGCCTCCACGGTGGCATAATAGATCCTTGCTTCTATTGGTCCCCGTGCTGTAACAATCCATCCCTGGCCCTTTTTATACCCCCTGGTGTCACAAGGGATCATTAGAATGTTAGCCTGCACTGGGTCACAATGGTTCCTTGCTTCTCTTAACCTCTGTGGTGTCACAATGCATTCCAAGCCCTTTTAGGCCACTTGTTGTCACAATGAATCATTTGATTCTTGGCCTTCATGGTGTCATAATGTTTCCTTGCTTCTATAGGTCCCCATGCTGTCAGAGTTCATCCGTGGTCCTTTTGCGCCCCCTGGTGTCAAAAGGGATTCTTAGATTGTTAGCCTGCATTGGGTCACAATGGTTCCTTGCTTCTCTTATCCCCTGTGGTGTCACAATGCATCCCATGCCATTTTAGGCCACTTGATGTCACAATGAATCATTTGATTCTTGGCCTCCATGGTGGCATAATTGTACCAGGTTTTACTGGGGCCCCATGCTTTCACAAATCATCCCTGCCCCTTTTAGGCCCATTGGTGTCACAAGGGATCATTAGATTGTTAGCCTGCATTGGGTCACAATGGTTCCTTGCTTCTCTTAACCTCTGTGGTGTCACAATGCATTCCATGCCCTTTTAGGCCACTTGGTCTTACAATGAACCATTTGATTCTTGGCCTTCATGGTGTCATAATGGTTCCTTGCTTCTATAGGTCCCCATGCTGTCAGAGTTCATCCGTGGTTCTTTTCCGCCCCCTGGTGTCAAAAGGGATTCTTAGATTGTTAGCCTGCATTGGGTCACAATGGTTCCTTGCTTCTCCTTACCCCTGTGGTGTCACAATGCATCCCATGCCCTTTTAGGCCACTTGATGTCACAATGAATCATTTGATTCTTGGCCTCCATGGTGGCATAATTGTACCAGGTTTTACTGGGGCCCCATGCTTTCACAAATCATCCCTGCCCCTTTTAGGCCCATTGGTGTCAAAAGGGATCATTAGATTGTTAGCCTCCATTGGGTCACAATGGATCCTTGCTTCTCTTAACCCCTGTGCTGTCACAATGCATCCCATGCCCTTTTAGGCCCCTTGATGTCACAATGAATCATTTGATTCTTGGCCTCCACGGTGGCATAATAGATCCTTGCTTCTATTGGTCCCCGTGCTGTAACAATCCATCCCTGGCCCTTTTTATACCCCCTGGTGTCACAAGGGATCATTAGATTGTTAGCCTGCATTGGGTCACAATGGTTCCTTGCTTCTCTTAACCTCTGTGGTATCACAATGCATTCAAGCCCTTTTAGGCCACTTGGTCTTACAATGAAACATTTGATTCTTGGCCTTCATGGTGTCATAATGGTTCCTTGATTCTATAGGTCCCCATGCTGTCAGAGTTCATCCGTGGTCCTTTTGCTCCACCTGGTTTCAAAAGGGATTCTTAGATTGTTAGCCTACATTGGGTCACAATGGTTCCTTGCTTCTCTTAACCTCTGTGGTGTCACAATGCATCCCATGCCCTTTTAGGCCACTTGATGTCACAATGAATTATTTGATTCTTGGCCTCCATGGTGGCATAATGGATCCTTGCTTCTATTGGTCCCTGTGCTGTAACAATTCATCCCTGGCCCTTTTAGGCCCATTGGTGTCACAAGGGATCATTAGATTGTTAGCCTACATTGGGTCACAATGGTTCCTTGCTTCTCTTAACGCCTGTGCTGTCACAATGCATCCCATGCCCTTTTAGGCCACTTGATGTCACAATGAATCATTTGATTCTTGGCCTCCACGGTGGCATAATAGATCCTTGCTTCTATTGGTCCCCGTGCTGTAACAATCCATCCCTGGCCCTTTTTATACCCCGTGGTGCCACAAGGGATCATTAGATTGTTAGCCTGCATTGGGTCACAATGGTTCCTTGCTTCTCTTAACCTCTGTGCTGTCACAATGCATCCCATGCCCTTTTAGGCCACTTGATGTCACAATGAACCATTTGATTCTTGGCCTTCATGGTGTCATAATGGTTCCTTGCTTCTATAGGTCCCCATGCTGTCAGAGTTCATCCGTGGTCCTTTTGCGCGCCCTGGTGTCAAAAAGGATTCTTAGATTGTTAGCCTGCATTGAGTTACAATGGTGCCTTGCTTCTCTTAACCCCTGTGGTGTCACAATGCATCCCATGCCCTTTTAGGCCTCTTGATGTCACAATGAATCATTTGATTATTGGCCTCCATGGTGTCATAATTGTTCCTAGTTTCTATTGGGCCCCATTCTGTCACAATTCATCCCTGGCCTTTTTATACCCCCTGGTGCCACAAGGGATCATTAGATTGTTAGCCTGCTTTGGGTCACAATGGTTCCTTGCTTCTCTTAACCTCTGTGGTGTCACAATGCATTCCAAGCCCTTTTAGGCCACTTGGTCTTACAATGAACCATTTGATTCTTGGCCTTCATGGTGTCATAATGGTTCCTTGCTTCCATAGGTCCCCATGCTGTCAGAGTCCATCCGTGGTCCTTTTGCGCCCCCTGGTGTCAAAAGGGATTCTTAGATTGTTAGCCTGCATTGGGTCACAATGGTTCCATGGTTCTCTTAACCCCTGTGGTGTCACAATGCATCCCATGCCATTTTAGGCCACTTGATGTCACAATGAATCATTTGATTCTTGGCCTCCATGGTGGCGTAATTGTACCAGGTTTTCATTGGGCCCCATGCTTTCACAATTCATCCCTGCTCCTTTAAGGCCCATTGGTGTCAAAAGGGATTTTTAGATTGTTAGCCTCCATTGGGTCACAATGGATCCTTGCTTCTCTTAACCCCTGTGGTGTCACAATGCATCCCATGCCCTTTTAGGCCACTTGATGTCACAATGAATCATTTGATTCTTGGCCTCCATGGTGTCATAATGGTTCCTTGTTTCTATTGGGCTCCATGCTGTCACAATTCATCCCTGGCCCTTTTACGCCCCCTGGTGTCAAAAGGGATCCTTAGATTGTTAGCCTCCATTGGGTCACAATGGAACCTTGATTCTCTTGACCCCTGTGCTGTCACAATGCATCCCATGCCCTTTTAGGCCACTTGATGTCACAATGAATCATTTGATTCTTGGCCTCCACGGTGGCATAATAGATCCTTGCTTCTATTGGTCCCCGTGCTGTAACAATCCATCCCTGGCCCTTTTTATACCCCCTGGTGCCACAAGGGATCATTAGATGGTTAGCCTGCATTGGGTCACAATGGTTCCTTGCTTCTCTTAACCTCTGTGGTGTCACAATGCATTCCATGCCCTTTTAGGCCACTTGGTCTTACAATGAACCATTGGATTCTTGGCCTTCATGGTGTCATAATGGTTCCTTGCTTCTATAGGTCCCCATGCTGTCAGAGTTCATCCGTGGTTCTTTTCCGCCCCCTGGTGTCAAAAGGGATTCTTAGATTGTTAGCCTGCATTGGGTCACAATGGTTCCTTGCTTCTCCTTTCCCCTTTGGTGTCACAATGCATCCCATGCCCTTTTAGGCCACTTGATGTCACAATGAATCATTTGATTCTTGGCCTCCATGGTGGCATAATTGTACCAGGTTTTACTGGGGCCCCATGCTTTCACAAATCATCCCTGCCCCTTTTAGGCCCATTGGTGTCACAAGGGATCATTAGATTGTTAGCCTGCTTTGGGTCACAATGGTTCCTTGCTTCTCTTAACCTCTGTGGTGTCACAATGCATCCCATGCCCTTTTAGGCCACTTGATGTCACAATGAATCATTAGATTCTTGGCCTTCATGGTGTCATAATGGTTCCTTGTTTCTATTGGGTCCCATGCTGTCACAATTCATCCCTGGCCCTTTTACGCCCCCTGGTGTCAAATGGGATCCTGGGATTATTAGCCTCCATTGGGTCACAATGGATCCTTGCTTCTCTTAACCTCTGTGGTGTCACAATGCATCCCATGCCCTTTTAGGCCACTTGATGTCACAATGAATCATTTGATTCTTGGCCTCCACGGTGGCATAATAGATCCTTGCTTCTATTGGTCCCCGTGCTGTAACAATTCATCCCTGTCCCTTTTAGGCCCATTGGTATCACAAGGGGTCATTATATTGTTAGCCTGCATTGGGTCACAATGGTTCCTTGCTTCTCTTAACCTCTGTGGTGTCACAATGCATCCCATGCCCTTTTAGGCCACTTAATGTCACAATGAATCATTTGATTCTTGGCCTCCATGGTGTCATAATGGTTCCTTGTTTGTATTGGGCTCCATGCTGTCACAATTCATCCCTGGCCCTTTTACGCCCCCTGGTGTCAAATGGGATCCTGGGATTATTAGCCTCCATTGGGTCACAATGGAACCTTGATTCTCTTGACCCCTGTGCTGTCACAATGCATCCCATGCCCTTTTAGGCCACTTGATGTCACAATGAATCATTTGATTCTTGGCCTCCACAGTGGCATAATAGATCCTTGCTTCTATTGGTCCCCGTGCTGTAACAATCCATCCCTGGCCCTTTTTATACCCCCTGGTGCCACAAGGGATCATTAGATGGTTAGCCTGCATTGGGTCACAATGGTTCCTTGCTTCTCTTAACCTCTGTGGTGTCACAATGCATTCCATGCCCTTTTAGGCCACTTGGTCTTACAATGAACCATTTGATTCTTGGCCTTCATGGTGTCATAATGGTTCCTTGCTTCTATAGGTCCCCATGCTGTCAGAGTTCATCCGTGGTTCTTTTCCGCCCCCTGGTGTCAAAAGGGATTCTTAGATTGTTAGCCTGCATTGGGTCACAATGGTTCCTTGCTTCTCCTTACCCCTGTGGTGTCACAATGCATCCCATGCCCTTTTAGGCCACTTGATGTCACAATGAATCATTTGATTCTTGGCCTCCACGGTGGCATAATTGTGCCAGTTTTTACTGGGGCCCCATGATTTCACAAATCATCCCTGCCCCTTTTAGGCCCATTGGTGTCACAAGGGATCATTAGATTGTTCGCCTGCATTGGGTCACAATGGTTCCTTGCTTCTCTTAACCTCTGTGGTGTCACAATGCATCCCATGCCCTTTTAGGCCACTTGATGTCACAATGAATCATTAGATTCTTGGCCTTCATGGTGTCATAATGGTTCCTTGTTTCTATTGGGTCCCATGCTGTCACAATTCATCCCTGGACCTTTTACGCCCCCTGGTGTCAAATGGGATCCTGGGATTATTAGCCTCCATTGGGTCACAATGGATCCTTGCTTCTCTTAACCTCTGTGGTGTCACAATGCATTCCAAGCCCTTTTAGGCCACTTGATGTCACAATGAATCATTTGATTCTAGGCCTTCATGGTGTCATAATGGTTCCTTGCTTCTATAGGTCCCCATGCTGTCAGAGTTCATCTGTGGTCCTTTTGCGACCCCCGGTGTCAAAAGGGATTCTTAGATTGTTAGCCTGCATTGGGTCAAAATGGTTCCTTGCTTCTCTTAACCCCTGTGGTGTCACAATGCATCCCATGCCCTTTTAGGCCACTTAATGTCACAATGAATCATTTGATTCTTGGCCTCCATGATGGCGTAATTGTACCAGGTTTTAATTGGGCCCCATGCTTTCACAATACATCCCTGCCCCTTTTAGGCCCATTGGTGTCAAAAGGGATCATTAGATTGTTAGCCTCCATTGGTTCACAATGGATCCTTGCTTCTCTTAACCCCTGTGCTGTCACAATGCATCCCATGCCCTTTTAGGCCACTTGATGTCACAATGAATCATTTGATTCTTGGCCTCCACGGTGGCATAATAGATCCTTGCTTCTATTGGTCCCCGTGCTGTAACAATCCATCCCTGGCCCTTTTTATACCCCCTGGTGCCACAAGGGATCATTAGATTGTTAGCCTGCATTGGGTCACAATGGTTCCTTGCTTCTCTTAACCTCTGTGGTGTCACAATGCATCCCATGCCCTTTTAGGCCACTTGATGTCACAATGAATCATTTGATTCTTGGCCTCCACGGTGGCATAATAGATCCTTGCTTCTATTGGTCCCCGTGCTGTAACAATCCATCCCTGGCCCTTTTTATACCCCCTGGTGCCACAAGGGATCATTAGATGGTTAGCCTGCATTGGGTCACAATGGTTCCTTGCTTCTCTTAACCTCTGTGGTGTCACAATGCATTCCATGCCCTTTTAGGCCACTTGGTCTTACAATGAACCATTTGATTCTTGGCCTTCATGGTGTCATAATGGTTCCTTGCTTCTATAGGTCCCCATGCTGTCAGAGTTCATCCGTGGTTCTTTTCCGCCCCCTGGTGTCAAAAGGGATTCTTAGATTGTTAGCCTGCATTGGGTCACAATGGTTCCTTGCTTCTCCTTTCCCCTTTGGTGTCACAATGCATCCCATGCCCTTTTAGGCCACTTGATGTCACAATGAATCATTTGATTCTTGGCCTCCATGGTGGCATAATTGTACCAGGTTTTACTGGGGCCCCATGCTTTCACAAATCATCCCTGCCCCTTTTAGGCCCATTGGTGTCACAAGGGATCATTAGATTGTTAGCCTGCTTTGGGTCACAATGGTTCCTTGCTTCTCTTAACCTCTGTGGTGTCACAATGCATCCCATGCCCTTTTAGGCCACTTGATGTCACAATGAATCATTAGATTCTTGGCCTTCATGGTGTCATAATGGTTCCTTGTTTCTATTGGGTCCCATGCTGTCACAATTCATCCCTGGCCCTTTTACGCCCCCTGGTGTCAAATGGGATCCTGGGATTATTAGCCTCCATTGGGTCACAATGGATCCTTGCTTCTCTTAACCTCTGTGGTGTCACAATGCATTCCAAGCCCTTTTAGGCCACTTGATGTCACAATGAATCATTTGATTCTAGGCCTTCATGGTGTCATAATGGTTCCTTGCTTCTATAGGTCCCCATGCTGTCAGAGTTCATCTGTGGTCCTTTTGCGACCCCCGGTGTCAAAAGGGATTCTTAGATTGTTAGCCTGCATTGGGTCAAAATGGTTCCTTGCTTCTCTTAACCCCTGTGGTGTCACAATGCATCCCATGCCCTTTTAGGCCACTTAATGTCACAATGAATCATTTGATTCTTGGCCTCCATGATGGCGTAATTGTACCAGGTTTTAATTGGGCCCCATGCTTTCACAATACATCCCTGCCCCTTTTAGGCCCATTGGTGTCAAAAGGGATCATTAGATTGTTAGCCTCCATTGGTTCACAATGGATCCTTGCTTCTCTTAACCCCTGTGCTGTCACAATGCATCCCATGCCCTTTTAGGCCACTTGATGTCACAATGAATCATTTGATTCTTGGCCTCCACGGTGGCATAATAGATCCTTGCTTCTATTGGTCCCCGTGCTGTAACAATTCATCCCTGTCCCTTTTAGGCCCATTGGTATCACAAGGGGTCATTATATTGTTAGCCTGCTTTGGGTCACAATGGTTCCTTGCTTCTCTTAACCTCTGTGGTGTCACAATGCATCCCATGCCCTTTTAGGCCACTTGATGTCACAATGAATCATTAGATTCTTGGCCTTCATGGTGTCATAATGGTTCCTTGTTTCTATTGGGTCCCATGCTGTCACAATTCATCCCTGGACCTTTTACGCCCCCTGGTGTCAAATGGGATCCTGGGATTATTAGCCTCCATTGGGTCACAATGGATCCTTGCTTCTCTTAACCTCTGTGGTGTCACAATGCATTCCAAGCCCTTTTAGGCCACTTGATGTCACAATGAATCATTTGATTCTAGGCCTTCATGGTGTCATAATGGTTCCTTGCTTCTATAGGTCCCCATGCTGTCAGAGTTCATCTGTGGTCCTTTTGCGACCCCCGGTGTCAAAAGGGATTCTTAGATTGTTAGCCTGCATTGGGTCAAAATGGTTCCTTGCTTCTCTTAACCCCTGTGGTGTCACAATGCATCCCATGCCCTTTTAGGCCACTTAATGTCACAATGAATCATTTGATTCTTGGCCTCCATGATGGCGTAATTGTACCAGGTTTTAATTGGGCCCCATGCTTTCACAATACATCCCTGCCCCTTTTAGGCCCATTGGTGTCAAAAGGGATCATTAGATTGTTAGCCTCCATTGGTTCACAATGGATCCTTGCTTCTCTTAACCCCTGTGCTGTCACAATGCATCCCATGCCCTTTTAGGCCACTTGATGTCACAATGAATCATTTGATTCTTGGCCTCCACGGTGGCATAATAGATCCTTGCTTCTATTGGTCCCCGTGCTGTAACAATCCATCCCTGGCCCTTTTTATACCCCCTGGTGCCACAAGGGATCATTAGATTGTTAGCCTGCATTGGGTCACAATGGTTCCTTGCTTCTCTTAACCTCTGTGGTGTCACAATGCATTCCAAGCCCTTTTAGCCCACTTGGTCTTACAATGAACCACTTGATTCTTGGCCTTCATGGTGTCATAATGGTTCCTTGCTTCTATAGCTCCCCATGCTGTCAGAGTTCATCCGTGGTCCTTTTCCGCCCCCTGGTGTCTAAAGGGATTCTTAGATTGTTAGCCTGCATTGGGTCACAATGGTTCCTTGCTTCTCTTAACCCCTGTGGTGTCACAATGCATCCCATGCCCTTTTAGGCCACTTGATGCCACAATGAATCATTTGATTCTTGGCCTCCATGGTGGCATAATTGTTCCAGGTTTTACTGGGGCCCCATGCTTTCACAAATCATCCCTGCCCCTTTTAGGCCCATTGGTGTCACAAGGGATCATTAGATTGTTAGCCTGCATTGGGTCACAATGGTTCCTTGCTTCTCTTAACCTCTGTGGTGTCACAATGCATTCCATGCCCTTTTAGGCCACTTGATGTCACAATGAATCATTTGATTCTTGGCCTCCATGGTGTCATAATGGTTCCTTGTTTCTCTTGGGCCCCATGCTGTCACAATTCATCCCTGGCCCTTTTACGCCCCCTGGTGTCAAATGGGATCCTGGGATTATTAGCCTCCATTGGGTCACAATGGATCCTTGCTTCTCTTAACCCCTGTGGTGTCACAATGCATCCCATGCCCTTTTAGGCCACTTGATGTCACAATGAATCATTTGATTCTTGGCCTCCATGTTGATGTAATTGTACCAGGTTTTCTTTGGGCCCCATGCTTTCACAATACATCCCTGCCCCTTTTAGGCCCATTGGTGTCAAAAGGGATCCTTAGATTGTTAGCCTCCATTGGGTCACAATGGATCCTAGCCTCTCTTAACCCCTGTGCTGTCACAATGCATCCCATGCCCTTTTCGGCCACTTGATGTCACAATGAATTATTTGATTCTTGGCCTCCATGGTGGCATAATGGTTCCTTGTTTCTATTGGGTCCCATGCTGTCACAATTCATCCCTGGCCCTTTTACGCCCCCTGGTGTCAAATGGGATCCTGGGATTATTAGCCTCCATTGGGTCACAATGGATCCTTGCTTCTCTTAACCTCTGTGGTGTCACAATGCATTCCAAGCCCTTTTAGGCCACTTGATGTCACAATGAATCATTTGATTCTAGGCCTTCATGGTGTCATAATGGTTCCTTGCTTCTATAGGTCCCCATGCTGTCAGAGTTCATCTGTGGTCCTTTTGCGACCCCCGGTGTCAAAAGGGATTCTTAGATTGTTAGCCTGCATTGGGTCAAAATGGTTCCTTGCTTCTCTTAACCCCTGTGGTGTCACAATGCATCCCATGCCCTTTTAGGCCACTTAATGTCACAATGAATCATTTGATTCTTGGCCTCCATGATGGCGTAATTGTACCAGGTTTTAATTGGGCCCCATGCTTTCACAATACATCCCTGCCCCTTTTAGGCCCATTGGTGTCAAAAGGGATCATTAGATTGTTAGCCTCCATTGGTTCACAATGGATCCTTGCTTCTCTTAACCCCTGTGCTGTCACAATGCATCCCATGCCCTTTTAGGCCACTTGATGTCACAATGAATCATTTGATTCTTGGCCTCCACGGTGGCATAATAGATCCTTGCTTCTATTGGTCCCCGTGCTGTAACAATTCATCCCTGTCCCTTTTAGGCCCATTGGTATCACAAGGGATCATTATATTGTTAGCCTCCATTGGGTCACAATGGATCCTTGCTTCTCTTAACCCCTGTGGTGTCACAATGCATCCCATGCCCTTTTAGGCCACTTGATGTCACAATGAATCATTTGATTCTTGGCCTCCATGGTGGCATAATGGTTCCTTGTTTGTATTGGGCTCCATGCTGTCACAATTCATCCCTGGCCCTTTTACGCCCCCTGGTGTCAAATGGGATCCTGGGATTTTTAGCCTCCATTGGGTCACAATGGAACCTTGATTCTCTTGACCCCTGTGCTGTCACAATGCATCCCATGCCCTTTTAGGCCACTTGATGTCACAATGAATCATTTGATTCTTGGCCTCCACGGTGGCATAATAGATCCTTGCTTCTATTGGTCCCCGTGCTGTAACAATCCATCCCTGGCCCTTTTTATACCCCCTGGTGCCACAAGGGATCATTAGATGGTTAGCCTGCATTGGGTCACAATGGTTCCTTGCTTCTCTTAACCTCTGTGGTGTCACAATGCATTCCATGCCCTTTTAGGCCACTTGGTCTTACAATGAACCATTTGATTCTTGGCCTTCATGGTGTCATAATGGTTCCTTGCTTCTATAGGTCCCCATGCTGTCAGAGTTCATCCGTGGTTCTTTTCCGCCACCTGGTGTCAAAAGGGATTCTTAGATTGTTAGCCTGCATTGGGTCACAATGGTTCCTTGCTTCTCCTTACCCCTGTGGTGTCACAATGCATCCCATGCCCTTTTAGGCCACTTGATGTCACAATGAATCATTTGATTCTTGGCCTCCATGGTGGCATAATTGTACCAGGTTTTACTGGGGCCCCATGCTTTCACAAATCATCCCTGCCCCTTTTAGGCCCATTGGTGTCAAAAGGGATCATTAGATTGTTAGCCTCCATTGGGTCACAATGGATCCTTGCTTCTCTTAACCCCTGTGCTGTCACAATGCATCCCATGCCCTTTTAGGCCCCTTGATGTCACAATGAATCATTTGATTCTTGGCCTCCACGGTGGCATAATAGATCCTTGCTTCTATTGGTCCCCGTGCTGTAACAATCCATCCCTGGCCCTTTTTATACCCCCTGGTGTCACAAGGGATCATTAGATTGTTAGCCTGCATTGGGTCACAATGGTTCCTTGCTTCTCTTAACCTCTGTGGTATCACAATGCATTCAAGCCCTTTTAGGCCACTTGGTCTTAAAATGAATCATTTGATTCTTGGCCTTCATGGTGTCATAATGGTTCCTTGATTCTATAGGTCCCCATGCTGTCAGAGTTCATCCGTGGTCCTTTTGCTCCACCTGGTTTCAAAAGGGATTCTTAGATTGTTAGCCTACATTGGGTCACAATGGTTCCTTGCTTCTCTTAACCTCTGTGGTGTCACAATGCATCCCATGCCCTTTTAGGCCACTTGATGTCACAATGAATTATTTGATTCTTGGCCTCCATGGTGGCATAATGGATCCTTGCTTCTATTGGTCCCTGTGCTGTAACAATTCATCCCTGGCCCTTTTAGGCCCATTGGTGTCACAAGGGATCATTAGATTGTTAGCCTACATTGGGTCACAATGGTTCCTTGCTTCTCTTAACGCCTGTGGTGTCACAATGCATCCCATGCCCTTTTAGGCCACTTGATGTCACAATGAATCATTTGATTCTTGGCCTCCACGGTGGCATAATAGATCCTTGCTTCTATTGGTCCCCGTGCTGTAACAATCCATCCCTGGCCCTTTTTATACCCCGTGGTGCCACAAGGGATCATTAGATTGTTAGCCTGCATTGGGTCACAATGGTTCCTTGCTTCTCTTAACCTCTGTGCTGTCACAATGCATCCCATGCCCTTTTAGGCCACTTGATGTCACAATGAACCATTTGATTCTTGGCCTTCATGGTGTCATAATGGTTCCTTGCTTCTATAGGTCCCCATGCTGTCAGAGTTCATCCGTGGTCCTTTTGCGCCCCCTGGTGTCAAAAAGGATTCTTAGATTGTTAGCCTGCATTGAGTTACAATGGTGCCTTGCTTCTCTTAACCCCTGTGGTGTCACAATGCATCCCATGCCCTTTTACGCCTCTTGATGTCACAATGAATCATTTGATTATTGGCCTCCATGGTGTCATAATTGTTCCTAGTTTCTATTGGGCCCCATTCTGTCACAATTCATCCCTGGCCCTTTTTATACCCCCTGGTGCCACAAGGGATCATTAGATTGTTAGCCTGCTTTGGGTCACAATGGTTCCTTGCTTCTCTTAACCTCTGTGGTGTCACAATGCATTCCAAGCCCTTTTAGGCCACTTGGTCTTACAATGAACCATTTGATTCTTGGCCTTCATGGTGTCATAATGGTTCCTTGCTTCCATAGGTCCCCATGCTGTCAGAGTCCATCCGTGGTCCTTTTGCGCCCCCTGGTGTCAAAAGGGATTCTTAGATTGTTAGCCTGCATTGGGTCACAATGGTTCCATGGTTCTCTTAACCCCTGTGGTGTCACAATGCATCCCATGCCATTTTAGGCCACTTGATGTCACAATGAATCATTTGATTCTTGGCCTCCATGGTGGCGTAATTGTACCAGGTTTTCATTGGGCCCCATGCTTTCACAATTCATCCCTGCTCCTTTAAGGCCCATTGGTGTCAAAAGGGATTTTTAGATTGTTAGCCTCCATTGGGTCACAATGGATCCTTGCTTCTCTTAACCCCTGTGGTGTCACAATGCATCCCATGCCCTTTTAGGCCACTTGATGTCACAATGAATCATTTGATTCTTGGCCTCCATGGTGTCATAATGGTTCCTTGTTTCTATTGGGCTCCATGCTGTCACAATTCATCCCTGGCCCTTTTACGCCCCCTGGTGTCAAATGGGATCCTGTGATTATTAGCCTCCATTGGGTCACAATGGATCCTTGCTTCTCTTAACCCCTGTGCTGTCACAATGCATCCCATGCCCTTTTAGGCCCCTTGATGTCACAATGAATCATTTGATTCTTGGCCTCCACGGTGGCATAATAGATCCTTGCTTCTATTGGTCCCATGCTGTAACAATCCATCCCTGGCCCTTTTTATACCCCCTGGTGTCACAAGGGATCATTAGAAGGTTAGCCTGCACTGGGTCACAATGGTTCCTTGCTTCTCTTAACCTCTGTGGTGTCACAATGCATTCCATGCCCTTTTAGGCCACATGGTCTTACAATGAACCATTTGATTCTTGGCCTTCATGGTGTCATAATGGTTCCTTGCTTCTATAGGTCCCCATGCTGTCAGAGTTCATCTGTGGTCCTTTTGCGCCCCCTGGTGTCAAAAGGGATTCTTAGATTGTTAGCCTGCATTGGGTCACAATGGTTCCTTGCTTCTCTTAACCCCTGTGGTGTCACAATGCATCCCATGCCCTTTTAGGCCACTTAATGTCACAATGAATCATTTGATTCTTGGCCTCCACGGTGGCATAATTGTACCAGTTTTTACTGGGGCCCCATGATTTCACAAATCATCCCTGCCACTTTTAGGCCCATTGGTGTCACAAGGGATCATTAGTTTGTTAGCCTGCATTGGGTCACAATGGTTCCTTGCTTCTCTTAACATCTGTGGTGTCACAATGCATCCCATGCCCTTTTAGGCCACTTGATGTCACAATGAATCATTTGATTCTTGGCCTCCATGGTGTCATAATGGTTCCTTGTTTGTATTGGGCTCCATGCTGTCACAATTCATCCCTGGCCCTTTTACGCCCCCTGGTGTCAAATGGGATCATTAGATTGTTAGCCTCCATTGGGTCACAATGGAACCTTGATTCTCTTGACCCCTGTGCTGTCACAATGCATCCCATGCCCTTTTAGGCCACTTGATGTCACAATGAACCATTTGATTCTTGGCCTCCACGGTGGCATAATAGATCCTTGCTTCTATTGGTCCCCGTGCTGTAACAATCCATCCCTGGCCCTTTTTATACCCCCTGGTGCCACAAGGGATCATTAGATGGTTAGCCTGCATTGGGTCACAATGGTTCCTTGCTTCTCTTAACCTCTGTGGTGTCACAATGCATTCCATGCCCTTTTAGGCCACTTGGTCTTACAATGAACCATTTGATTCTTGGCCTTCATGGTGTCATAATGGTTCCTTGCTTCTATAGGTCCCCATGCTGTCAGAGTTCATCCGTGGTTCTATTCCGCCCCCTGGTGTCAAAAGGGATTCTTAGATTGTTAGCCTGCATTGGGTCACAATGGTTCCTTGCTTCTCCTTTCCCCTTTGGTGTCACAATGCATCCCATGCCCTTTTAGGCCACTTGATGTCACAATGAATCATTTGATTCTTGGCCTCCATGGTGGCATAATTGTACCAGGTTTTACTGGGGCCCCATGCTTTCACAAATCATCCCTGCCCCTTTTAGGCCCATTGGTGTCACAAGGGATCATTAGATTGTTAGCCTGCTTTGGGTCACAATGGTTCCTTGCTTCTCTTAACCTCTGTGGTGTCACAATGCATCCCATGCCCTTTTAGGCCACTTGATGTCACAATGAATCATTAGATTCTTGGCCTTCATGGTGTCATAATGGTTCCTTGTTTCTATTGGGTCCCATGCTGTCACAATTCATCCCTGGCCCTTTTACGCCCCCTGGTGTCAAATGGGATCCTGGGATTATTAGCCTCCATTGGGTCACAATGGATCCTTGCTTCTCTTAACCTCTGTGGTGTCACAATGCATTCCAAGCCCTTTTAGGCCACTTGATGTCACAATGAATCATTTGATTCTAGGCCTTCATGGTGTCATAATGGTTCCTTGCTTCTATAGGTCCCCATGCTGTCAGAGTTCATCTGTGGTCCTTTTGCGACCCCCGGTGTCAAAAGGGATTCTTAGATTGTTAGCCTGCATTGGGTCAAAATGGTTCCTTGCTTCTCTTAACCCCTGTGGTGTCACAATGCATCCCATGCCCTTTTAGGCCACTTAATGTCACAATGAATCATTTGATTCTTGGCCTCCATGATGGCGTAATTGTACCAGGTTTTAATTGGGCCCCATGCTTTCACAATACATCCCTGCCCCTTTTAGGCCCATTGGTGTCAAAAGGGATCATTAGATTGTTAGCCTCCATTGGTTCACAATGGATCCTTGCTTCTCTTAACCCCTGTGCTGTCACAATGCATCCCATGCCCTTTTAGGCCACTTGATGTCACAATGAATCATTTGATTCTTGGCCTCCACGGTGGCATAATAGATCCTTGCTTCTATTGGTCCCCGTGCTGTAACAATTCATCCCTGTCCCTTTTAGGCCCATTGGTATCACAAGGGGTCATTATATTGTTAGCCTGCATTGGGTCACAATGGTTCCTTGCTTCTCTTAACCTCTGTGGTGTCACAATGCATCCCATGCCCTTTTAGGCCACTTGATGTCACAATGAATCATTTGATTCTTGGCCTCCATGGTGTCATAATGGTTCCTTGTTTGTATTGGGCTCCATGCTGTCACAATTCATCCCTGGCCCTTTTACGCCCCCTGGTGTCAAATGGGATCCTGGGATTATTAGCCTCCATTGGGTCACAATGGAACCTTGATTCTCTTGACCCCTGTGCTGTCACAATGCATCCCATGCCCTTTTAGGCCACTTGATGTCACAATGAATCATTTGATTCTTGGCCTCCACAGTGGCATAATAGATCCTTGCTTCTATTGGTCCCCGTGCTGTAACAATCCATCCCTGGCCCTTTTTATACCCCCTGGTGCCACAAGGGATCATTAGATGGTTAGCCTGCATTGGGTCACAATGGTTCCTTGCTTCTCTTAACCTCTGTGGTGTCACAATGCATTCCATGCCCTTTTAGGCCACTTGGTCTTACAATGAACCATTTGATTCTTGGCCTTCATGGTGTCATAATGGTTCCTTGCTTCTATAGGTCCCCATGCTGTCAGAGTTCATCCGTGGTTCTTTTCCGCCCCCTGGTGTCAAAAGGGATTCTTAGATTGTTAGCCTGCATTGGGTCACAATGGTTCCTTGCTTCTCCTTACCCCTGTGGTGTCACAATGCATCCCATGCCCTTTTAGGCCACTTGATGTCACAATGAATCATTTGATTCTTGGCCTCCACGGTGGCATAATTGTGCCAGTTTTTACTGGGGCCCCATGATTTCACAAATCATCCCTGCCCCTTTTAGGCCCATTGGTGTCACAAGGGATCATTAGATTGTTCGCCTGCATTGGGTCACAATGGTTCCTTGCTTCTCTTAACCTCTGTGGTGTCACAATGCATCCCATGCCCTTTTAGGCCACTTGATGTCACAATGAATCATTAGATTCTTGGCCTTCATGGTGTCATAATGGTTCCTTGTTTCTATTGGGTCCCATGCTGTCACAATTCATCCCTGGCCCTTTTACGCCCCCTGGTGTCAAATGGGATCCTGGGATTATTAGCCTCCATTGGGTCACAATGGATCCTTGCTTCTCTTAACCTCTGTGGTGTCACAATGCATTCCAAGCCCTTTTAGGCCACTTGATGTCACAATGAATCATTTGATTCTAGGCCTTCATGGTGTCATAATGGTTCCTTGCTTCTATAGGTCCCCATGCTGTCAGAGTTCATCTGTGGTCCTTTTGCGACCCCCGGTGTCAAAAGGGATTCTTAGATTGTTAGCCTGCATTGGGTCAAAATGGTTCCTTGCTTCTCTTAACCCCTGTGGTGTCACAATGCATCCCATGCCCTTTTAGGCCACTTAATGTCACAATGAATCATTTGATTCTTGGCCTCCATGATGGCGTAATTGTACCAGGTTTTAATTGGGCCCCATGCTTTCACAATACATCCCTGCCCCTTTTAGGCCCATTGGTGTCAAAAGGGATCATTAGATTGTTAGCCTCCATTGGTTCACAATGGATCCTTGCTTCTCTTAACCCCTGTGCTGTCACAATGCATCCCATGCCCTTTTAGGCCACTTGATGTCACAATGAATCATTTGATTCTTGGCCTCCACGGTGGCATAATAGATCCTTGCTTCTATTGGTCCCCGTGCTGTAACAATCCATCCCTGGCCCTTTTTATACCCCCTGGTGCCACAAGGGATCATTAGATTGTTAGCCTGCATTGGGTCACAATGGTTCCTTGCTTCTCTTAACCTCTGTGGTGTCACAATGCATTCCAAGCCCTTTTAGGCCACTTGGTCTTACAATGAACCACTTGATTCTTGGCCTTCATGGTGTCATAATGGTTCCTTGCTTCTATAGCTCCCCATGCTGTCAGAGTTCATCCGTGGTCCTTTTCCGCCCCCTGGTGTCTAAAGGGATTCTTAGATTGTTAGCCTGCATTGGGTCACAATGGTTCCTTGCTTCTCTTAACCCCTGTGGTGTCACAATGCATCCCATGCCCTTTTAGGCCACTTGATGCCACAATGAATCATTTGATTCTTGGCCTCCATGGTGGCATAATTGTTCCAGGTTTTACTGGGGCCCCATGCTTTCACAAATCATCCCTGCCCCTTTTAGGCCCATTGGTGTCACAAGGGATCATTAGATTGTTAGCCTGCATTGGGTCACAATGGTTCCTTGCTTCTCTTAACCTCTGTGGTGTCACAATGCATTCCATGCCCTTTTAGGCCACTTGATGTCACAATGAATCATTTGATTCTTGGCCTCCATGGTGTCATAATGGTTCCTTGTTTCTCTTGGGCCCCATGCTGTCACAATTCATCCCTGGCCCTTTTACGCCCCCTGGTGTCAAATGGGAACCTGGGATTATTAGCCTCCATTGGGTCACAATGGATCCTTGCTTCTCTTAACCCCTGTGGTGTCACAATGCATCCCATGCCCTTTTAGGCCACTTGATGTCACAATGAATCATTTGATTCTTGGCCTCTATGTTGATGTAATTGTACCAGGTTTTCTTTGGGCCCCATGCTTTCACAATACATCCCTGCCCCTTTTAGGCCCATTGGTGTCAAAAGGGATCCTTAGATTGTTAGCCTCCATTGGGTCACAATGGATCCTAGCCTCTCTTAACCCCTGTGCTGTCACAATGCATCCCATGCCCTTTTCGGCCACTTGATGTCACAATGAATTATTTGATTCTTGGCCTCCATGGTGGCATAATGGTTCCTTGTTTCTATTGGGTCCCATGCTGTCACAATTCATCCCTGGCCCTTTTACGCCCCCTGGTGTCAAATGGGATCCTGGGATTATTAGCCTCCATTGGGTCACAATGGATCCTTGCTTCTCTTAACCTCTGTGGTGTCACAATGCATTCCAAGCCCTTTTAGGCCACTTGATGTCACAATGAATCATTTGATTCTAGGCCTTCATGGTGTCATAATGGTTCCTTGCTTCTATAGGTCCCCATGCTGTCAGAGTTCATCTGTGGTCCTTTTGCGACCCCCGGTGTCAAAAGGGATTCTTAGATTGTTAGCCTGCATTGGGTCAAAATGGTTCCTTGCTTCTCTTAACCCCTGTGGTGTCACAATGCATCCCATGCCCTTTTAGGCCACTTAATGTCACAATGAATCATTTGATTCTTGGCCTCCATGATGGCGTAATTGTACCAGGTTTTAATTGGGCCCCATGCTTTCACAATACATCCCTGCCCCTTTTAGGCCCATTGGTGTCAAAAGGGATCATTAGATTGTTAGCCTCCATTGGTTCACAATGGATCCTTGCTTCTCTTAACCCCTGTGCTGTCACAATGCATCCCATGCCCTTTTAGGCCACTTGATGTCACAATGAACCATTTGATTCTTGGCCTTCATGGTGTCATAATGGTTCCTTGCTTCTATAGGTCCCCATGCTGTCAGAGTTCATCCGTGGTCCTTTTGCGCGCCCTGGTGTCAAAAAGGATTCTTAGATTGTTAGCCTGCATTGAGTTACAATGGTGCCTTGCTTCTCTTAACCCCTGTGGTGTCACAATGCATCCCATGCCCTTTTACGCCTCTTGATGTCACAATGAATCATTTGATTATTGGCCTCCATGGTGTCATAATTGTTCCTAGTTTCTATTGGGCCCCATTCTGTCACAATTCATCCCTGGCCCTTTTTATACCCCCTGGTGCCACAAGGGATCATTAGATTGTTAGCCTGCTTTGGGTCACAATGGTTCCTTGCTTCTCTTAACCTCTGTGGTGTCACAATGCATTCCAAGCCCTTTTAGGCCACTTGGTCTTACAATGAACCATTTGATTCTTGGCCTTCATGGTGTCATAATGGTTCCTTGCTTCCATAGGTCCCCATGCTGTCAGAGTCCATCCGTGGTCCTTTTGCGCCCCCTGGTGTCAAAAGGGATTCTTAGATTGTTAGCCTGCATTGGGTCACAATGGTTCCATGGTTCTCTTAACCCCTGTGGTGTCACAATGCATCCCATGCCATTTTAGGCCACTTGATGTCACAATGAATCATTTGATTCTTGGCCTCCATGGTGGCGTAATTGTACCAGGTTTTCATTGGGCCCCATGCTTTCACAATTCATCCCTGCTCCTTTAAGGCCCATTGGTGTCAAAAGGGATTTTTAGATTGTTAGCCTCCATTGGGTCACAATGGATCCTTGCTTCTCTTAACCCCTGTGGTGTCACAATGCATCCCATGCCCTTTTAGGCCACTTGATGTCACAATGAATCATTTGATTCTTGGCCTCCATGGTGTCATAATGGTTCCTTGTTTCTATTGGGCTCCATGCTGTCACAATTCATCCCTGGCCCTTTTACGCCCCCTGGTGTCAAATGGGATCCTGTGATTATTAGCCTCCATTGGGTCACAATGGATCCTTGCTTCTCTTAACCCCTGTGCTGTCACAATGCATCCCATGCCCTTTTAGGCCACTTGATGTCACAATGAATCATTTGATTCTTGGCCTCCACGGTGGCATAATAGATCCTTGCTTCTATTGGTCCCATGCTGTAACAATCCATCCCTGGCCCTTTTTATACCCCCTGGTGTCACAAGGGATCATTAGAAGGTTAGCCTGCACTGGGTCACAATGGTTCCTTGCTTCTCTTAACCTCTGTGGTGTCACAATGCATTCCATGCCCTTTTAGGCCACATGGTCTTACAATGAACCATTTGATTCTTGGCCTTCATGGTGTCATAATGGTTCCTTGCTTCTATAGGTCCCCATGCTGTCAGAGTTCATCTGTGGTCCTTTTGCGCCCCCTGGTGTCAAAAGGGATTCTTAGATTGTTAGCCTGCATTGGGTCACAATGGTTCCTTGCTTCTCTTAACCCCTGTGGTGTCACAATGCATCCCATGCCCTTTTAGGCCACTTAATGTCACAATGAATCATTTGATTCTTGGCCTCCACGGTGGCATAATTGTACCAGTTTTTACTGGGGCCCCATGATTTCACAAATCATCCCTGCCACTTTTAGGCCCATTGGTGTCACAAGGGATCATTAGTTTGTTAGCCTGCATTGGGTCACAATGGTTCCTTGCTTCTCTTAACATCTGTGGTGTCACAATGCATCCCATGCCCTTTTAGGCCACTTGATGTCACAATGAATCATTTGATTCTTGGCCTCCATGGTGTCATAATGGTTCCTTGTTTGTATTGGGCTCCATGCTGTCACAATTCATCCCTGGCCCTTTTACGCCCCCTGGTGTCAAATGGGATCATTAGATTGTTAGCCTCCATTGGGTCACAATGGAACCTTGATTCTCTTGACCCCTGTGCTGTCACAATGCATCCCATGCCCTTTTAGGCCACTTGATGTCACAATGAACCATTTGATTCTTGGCCTCCACGGTGGCATAATAGATCCTTGCTTCTATTGGTCCCCGTGCTGTAACAATCCATCCCTGGCCCTTTTTATACCCCCTGGTGCCACAAGGGATCATTAGATGGTTAGCCTGCATTGGGTCACAATGGTTCCTTGCTTCTCTTAACCTCTGTGGTGTCACAATGCATTCCATGCCCTTTTAGGCCACTTGGTCTTACAATGAACCATTTGATTCTTGGCCTTCATGGTGTCATAATGGTTCCTTGCTTCTATAGGTCCCCATGCTGTCAGAGTTCATCCGTGGTTCTTTTCCGCCCCCTGGTGTCAAAAGGGATTCTTAGATTGTTAGCCTGCATTGGGTCACAATGGTTCCTTGCTTCTCCTTTCCCCTTTGGTGTCACAATGCATCCCATGCCCTTTTAGGCCACTTGATGTCACAATGAATCATTTGATTCTTGGCCTCCATGGTGGCATAATGGTTCCTTGTTTCTCTTGGGCCCCATGCTGTCACAATTCATCCCTGGCCCTTTTACGCCCCCTGGTGTCAAATGGGATCCTGGGATTATTAGCCTCCATTGGGTCACAATGGATCCTTGCTTCTCTTAACCCCTGTGGTGTCACAATGCATCCCATGCCCTTTTAGGCCACTTGATGTCACAATGAATCATTTGATTCTTGGCCTCTATGTTGATGTAATTGTACCAGGTTTTCTTTGGGCCCCATGCTTTCACAATACATCCCTGCCCCTTTTAGGCCCATTGGTGTCAAAAGGGATCCTTAGATTGTTAGCCTCCATTGGGTCACAATGGATCCTAGCCTCTCTTAACCCCTGTGCTGTCACAATGCATCCCATGCCCTTTTCGGCCACTTGATGTCACAATGAATTATTTGATTCTTGGCCTCCATGGTGGCATAATGGTTCCTTGTTTCTATTGGGTCCCATGCTGTCACAATTCATCCCTGGCCCTTTTACGCCCCCTGGTGTCAAATGGGATCCTGGGATTATTAGCCTCCATTGGGTCACAATGGATCCTTGCTTCTCTTAACCTCTGTGGTGTCACAATGCATTCCAAGCCCTTTTAGGCCACTTGATGTCACAATGAATCATTTGATTCTAGGCCTTCATGGTGTCATAATGGTTCCTTGCTTCTATAGGTCCCCATGCTGTCAGAGTTCATCTGTGGTCCTTTTGCGACCCCCGGTGTCAAAAGGGATTCTTAGATTGTTAGCCTGCATTGGGTCAAAATGGTTCCTTGCTTCTCTTAACCCCTGTGGTGTCACAATGCATCCCATGCCCTTTTAGGCCACTTAATGTCACAATGAATCATTTGATTCTTGGCCTCCATGATGGCGTAATTGTACCAGGTTTTAATTGGGCCCCATGCTTTCACAATACATCCCTGCCCCTTTTAGGCCCATTGGTGTCAAAAGGGATCATTAGATTGTTAGCCTCCATTGGTTCACAATGGATCCTTGCTTCTCTTAACCCCTGTGCTGTCACAATGCATCCCATGCCCTTTTAGGCCACTTGATGTCACAATGAATCATTTGATTCTTGGCCTCCACGGTGGCATAATAGATCCTTGCTTCTATTGGTCCCCGTGCTGTAACAATTCATCCCTGTCCCTTTTAGGCCCATTGGTATCACAAGGGGTCATTATATTGTTAGCCTGCATTGGGTCACAATGGTTCCTTGCTTCTCTTAACCTCTGTGGTGTCACAATGCATCCCATGCCCTTTTAGGCCACTTGATGTCACAATGAATCATTTGATTCTTGGCCTCCATGGTGTCATAATGGTTCCTTGTTTGTATTGGGCTCCATGCTGTCACAATTCATCCCTGGCCCTTTTACGCCCCCTGGTGTCAAATGGGATCCTGGGATTATTAGCCTCCATTGGGTCACAATGGAACCTTGATTCTCTTGACCCCTGTGCTGTCACAATGCATCCCATGCCCTTTTAGGCCACTTGATGTCACAATGAATCATTTGATTCTTGGCCTCCACAGTGGCATAATAGATCCTTGCTTCTATTGGTCCCCGTGCTGTAACAATCCATCCCTGGCCCTTTTTATACCCCCTGGTGCCACAAGGGATCATTAGATGGTTAGCCTGCATTGGGTCACAATGGTTCCTTGCTTCTCTTAACCTCTGTGGTGTCACAATGCATTCCATGCCCTTTTAGGCCACTTGGTCTTACAATGAACCATTTGATTCTTGGCCTTCATGGTGTCATAATGGTTCCTTGCTTCTATAGGTCCCCATGCTGTCAGAGTTCATCCGTGGTTCTTTTCCGCCCCCTGGTGTCAAAAGGGATTCTTAGATTGTTAGCCTGCATTGGGTCACAATGGTTCCTTGCTTCTCCTTACCCCTGTGGTGTCACAATGCATCCCATGCCCTTTTAGGCCACTTGATGTCACAATGAATCATTTGATTCTTGGCCTCCACGGTGGCATAATTGTGCCAGTTTTTACTGGGGCCCCATGATTTCACAAATCATCCCTGCCCCTTTTAGGCCCATTGGTGTCACAAGGGATCATTAGATTGTTCGCCTGCATTGGGTCACAATGGTTCCTTGCTTCTCTTAACCTCTGTGGTGTCACAATGCATCCCATGCCCTTTTAGGCCACTTGATGTCACAATGAATCATTAGATTCTTGGCCTTCATGGTGTCATAATGGTTCCTTGTTTCTATTGGGTCCCATGCTGTCACAATTCATCCCTGGCCCTTTTACGCCCCCTGGTGTCAAATGGGATCCTGGGATTATTAGCCTCCATTGGGTCACAATGGATCCTTGCTTCTCTTAACCTCTGTGGTGTCACAATGCATTCCAAGCCCTTTTAGGCCACTTGATGTCACAATGAATCATTTGATTCTAGGCCTTCATGGTGTCATAATGGTTCCTTGCTTCTATAGGTCCCCATGCTGTCAGAGTTCATCTGTGGTCCTTTTGCGACCCCCGGTGTCAAAAGGGATTCTTAGATTGTTAGCCTGCATTGGGTCAAAATGGTTCCTTGCTTCTCTTAACCCCTGTGGTGTCACAATGCATCCCATGCCCTTTTAGGCCACTTGATGTCACAATGAATCATTTGATTCTTGGCCTCCATGATGGCGTAATTGTACCAGGTTTTAATTGGGCCCCATGCTTTCACAATACATCCCTGCCCCTTTTAGGCCCATTGGTGTCAAAAGGGATCATTAGATTGTTAGCCTCCATTGGTTCACAATGGATCCTTGCTTCTCTTAACCCCTGTGCTGTCACAATGCATCCCATGCCCTTTTAGGCCACTTGATGTCACAATGAATCATTTGATTCTTGGCCTCCACGGTGGCATAATAGATCCTTGCTTCTATTGGTCCCCGTGCTGTAACAATCCATCCCTGGCCCTTTTTATACCCCCTGGTGCCACAAGGGATCATTAGATTGTTAGCCTGCATTGGGTCACAATGGTTCCTTGCTTCTCTTAACCTCTGTGGTGTCACAATGCATTCCAAGCCCTTTTAGGCCACTTGGTCTTACAATGAACCACTTGATTCTTGGCCTTCATGGTGTCATAATGGTTCCTTGCTTCTATAGCTCCCCATGCTGTCAGAGTTCATCCGTGGTCCTTTTCCGCCCCCTGGTGTCTAAAGGGATTCTTAGATTGTTAGCCTGCATTGGGTCACAATGGTTCCTTGCTTCTCTTAACCCCTGTGGTGTCACAATGCATCCCATGCCCTTTTAGGCCACTTGATGCCACAATGAATCATTTGATTCTTGGCCTCCATGGTGGCATAATTGTTCCAGGTTTTACTGGGGCCCCATGCTTTCACAAATCATCCCTGCCCCTTTTAGGCCCATTGGTGTCACAAGGGATCATTAGATTGTTAGCCTGCATTGGGTCACAATGGTTCCTTGCTTCTCTTAACCTCTGTGGTGTCACAATGCATTCCATGCCCTTTTAGGCCACTTGATGTCACAATGAATCATTTGATTCTTGGCCTCCATGGTGTCATAATGGTTCCTTGTTTCTCTTGGGCCCCATGCTGTCACAATTCATCCCTGGCCCTTTTACGCCCCCTGGTGTCAAATGGGATCCTGGGATTATTAGCCTCCATTGGGTCACAATGGATCCTTGCTTCTCTTAACCCCTGTGGTGTCACAATGCATCCCATGCCCTTTTAGGCCACTTGATGTCACAATGAATCATTTGATTCTTGGCCTCTATGTTGATGTAATTGTACCAGGTTTTCTTTGGGCCCCATGCTTTCACAATACATCCCTGCCCCTTTTAGGCCCATTGGTGTCAAAAGGGATCCTTAGATTGTTAGCCTCCATTGGGTCACAATGGATCCTAGCCTCTCTTAACCCCTGTGCTGTCACAATGCATCCCATGCCCTTTTCGGCCACTTGATGTCACAATGAATTATTTGATTCTTGGCCTCCATGGTGGCATAATGGTTCCTTGTTTCTATTGGGTCCCATGCTGTCACAATTCATCCCTGGCCCTTTTACGCCCCCTGGTGTCAAATGGGATCCTGGGATTATTAGCCTCCATTGGGTCACAATGGATCCTTGCTTCTCTTAACCTCTGTGGTGTCACAATGCATTCCAAGCCCTTTTAGGCCACTTGATGTCACAATGAATCATTTGATTCTAGGCCTTCATGGTGTCATAATGGTTCCTTGCTTCTATAGGTCCCCATGCTGTCAGAGTTCATCTGTGGTCCTTTTGCGACCCCCGGTGTCAAAAGGGATTCTTAGATTGTTAGCCTGCATTGGGTCAAAATGGTTCCTTGCTTCTCTTAACCCCTGTGGTGTCACAATGCATCCCATGCCCTTTTAGGCCACTTAATGTCACAATGAATCATTTGATTCTTGGCCTCCATGATGGCGTAATTGTACCAGGTTTTAATTGGGCCCCATGCTTTCACAATACATCCCTGCCCCTTTTAGGCCCATTGGTGTCAAAAGGGATCATTAGATTGTTAGCCTCCATTGGTTCACAATGGATCCTTGCTTCTCTTAACCCCTGTGCTGTCACAATGCATCCCATGCCCTTTTAGGCCACTTGATGTCACAATGAATCATTTGATTCTTGGCCTCCACGGTGGCATAATAGATCCTTGCTTCTATTGGTCCCCGTGCTGTAACAATTCATCCCTGTCCCTTTTAGGCCCATTGGTATCACAAGGGGTCATTATATTGTTAGCCTGCATTGGGTCACAATGGTTCCTTGCTTCTCTTAACCTCTGTGGTGTCACAATGCATCCCATGCCCTTTTAGGCCACTTGATGTCACAATGAATCATTTGATTCTTGGCCTCCATGGTGTCATAATGGTTCCTTGTTTGTATTGGGCTCCATGCTGTCACAATTCATCCCTGGCCCTTTTACGCCCCCTGGTGTCAAATGGGATCCTGGGATTATTAGCCTCCATTGGGTCACAATGGAACCTTGATTCTCTTGACCCCTGTGCTGTCACAATGCATCCCATGCCCTTTTAGGCCACTTGATGTCACAATGAATCATTTGATTCTTGGCCTCCACGGTGGCATAATAGATCCTTGCTTCTATTGGTCCCCGTGCTGTAACAATCCATCCCTGGCCCTTTTTATACCCCCTGGTGCCACAAGGGATCATTAGATGGTTAGCCTGCATTGGGTCACAATGGTTCCTTGCTTCTCTTAACCTCTGTGGTGTCACAATGCATTCCATGCCCTTTTAGGCCACTTGGTCTTACAATGAACCATTTGATTCTTGGCCTTCATGGTGTCATAATGGTTCCTTGCTTCTATAGGTCCCCATGCTGTCAGAGTTCATCCGTGGTTCTTTTCCGCCCCCTGGTGTCAAAAGGGATTCTTAGATTGTTAGCCTGCATTGGGTCACAATGGTTCCTTGCTTCTCCTTACCCCTGTGGTGTCACAATGCATCCCATGCCCTTTTAGGCCACTTGATGTCACAATGAATCATTTGATTCTTGGCCTCCACGGTGGCATAATTGTGCCAGTTTTTACTGGGGCCCCATGATTTCACAAATCATCCCTGCCCCTTTTAGGCCCATTGGTGTCACAAGGGATCATTAGATTGTTCGCCTGCATTGGGTCACAATGGTTCCTTGCTTCTCTTAACCTCTGTGGTGTCACAATGCATCCCATGCCCTTTTAGGCCACTTGATGTCACAATGAATCATTAGATTCTTGGCCTTCATGGTGTCATAATGGTTCCTTGTTTCTATTGGGTCCCATGCTGTCACAATTCATCCCTGGCCCTTTTACGCCCCCTGGTGTCAAATGGGATCCTGGGATTATTAGCCTCCATTGGGTCACAATGGATCCTTGCTTCTCTTAACCTCTGTGGTGTCACAATGCATTCCAAGCCCTTTTAGGCCACTTGATGTCACAATGAATCATTTGATTCTAGGCCTTCATGGTGTCATAATGGTTCCTTGCTTCTATAGGTCCCCATGCTGTCAGAGTTCATCTGTGGTCCTTTTGCGACCCCCGGTGTCAAAAGGGATTCTTAGATTGTTAGCCTGCATTGGGTCAAAATGGTTCCTTGCTTCTCTTAACCCCTGTGGTGTCACAATGCATCCCATGCCCTTTTAGGCCACTTAATGTCACAATGAATCATTTGATTCTTGGCCTCCATGATGGCGTAATTGTACCAGGTTTTAATTGGGCCCCATGCTTTCACAATACATCCCTGCCCCTTTTAGGCCCATTGGTGTCAAAAGGGATCATTAGATTGTTAGCCTCCATTGGTTCACAATGGATCCTTGCTTCTCTTAACCCCTGTGCTGTCACAATGCATCCCATGCCCTTTTAGGCCACTTGATGTCACAATGAATCATTTGATTCTTGGCCTCCACGGTGGCATAATAGATCCTTGCTTCTATTGGTCCCCGTGCTGTAACAATCCATCCCTGGCCCTTTTTATACCCCCTGGTGCCACAAGGGATCATTAGATTGTTAGCCTGCATTGGGTCACAATGGTTCCTTGCTTCTCTTAACCTCTGTGGTGTCACAATGCATTCCAAGCCCTTTTAGGCCACTTGGTCTTACAATGAACCACTTGATTCTTGGCCTTCATGGTGTCATAATGGTTCCTTGCTTCTATAGCTCCCCATGCTGTCAGAGTTCATCCGTGGTCCTTTTCCGCCCCCTGGTGTCTAAAGGGATTCTTAGATTGTTAGCCTGCATTGGGTCACAATGGTTCCTTGCTTCTCTTAACCCCTGTGGTGTCACAATGCATCCCATGCCCTTTTAGGCCACTTGATGCCACAATGAATCATTTGATTCTTGGCCTCCATGGTGGCATAATTGTTCCAGGTTTTACTGGGGCCCCATGCTTTCACAAATCATCCCTGCCCCTTTTAGGCCCATTGGTGTCACAAGGGATCATTAGATTGTTAGCCTGCATTGGGTCACAATGGTTCCTTGCTTCTCTTAACCTCTGTGGTGTCACAATGCATTCCATGCCCTTTTAGGCCACTTGATGTCACAATGAATCATTTGATTCTTGGCCTCCATGGTGTCATAATGGTTCCTTGTTTCTCTTGGGCCCCATGCTGTCACAATTCATCCCTGGCCCTTTTACGCCCCCTGGTGTCAAATGGGATCCTGGGATTATTAGCCTCCATTGGGTCACAATGGATCCTTGCTTCTCTTAACCCCTGTGGTGTCACAATGCATCCCATGCCCTTTTAGGCCACTTGATGTCACAATGAATCATTTGATTCTTGGCCTCTATGTTGATGTAATTGTACCAGGTTTTCTTTGGGCCCCATGCTTTCACAATACATCCCTGCCCCTTTTAGGCCCATTGGTGTCAAAAGGGATCCTTAGATTGTTAGCCTCCATTGGGTCACAATGGATCCTAGCCTCTCTTAACCCCTGTGCTGTCACAATGCATCCCATGCCCTTTTCGGCCACTTGATGTCACAATGAATTATTTGATTCTTGGCCTCCATGGTGGCATAATGGTTCCTTGTTTCTATTGGGTCCCATGCTGTCACAATTCATCCCTGGCCCTTTTACGCCCCCTGGTGTCAAATGGGATCCTGGGATTATTAGCCTCCATTGGGTCACAATGGATCCTTGCTTCTCTTAACCTCTGTGGTGTCACAATGCATTCCAAGCCCTTTTAGGCCACTTGATGTCACAATGAATCATTTGATTCTAGGCCTTCATGGTGTCATAATGGTTCCTTGCTTCTATAGGTCCCCATGCTGTCAGAGTTCATCTGTGGTCCTTTTGCGACCCCCGGTGTCAAAAGGGATTCTTAGATTGTTAGCCTGCATTGGGTCAAAATGGTTCCTTGCTTCTCTTAACCCCTGTGGTGTCACAATGCATCCCATGCCCTTTTAGGCCACTTAATGTCACAATGAATCATTTGATTCTTGGCCTCCATGATGGCGTAATTGTACCAGGTTTTAATTGGGCCCCATGCTTTCACAATACATCCCTGCCCCTTTTAGGCCCATTGGTGTCAAAAGGGATCATTAGATTGTTAGCCTCCATTGGTTCACAATGGATCCTTGCTTCTCTTAACCCCTGTGCTGTCACAATGCATCCCATGCCCTTTTAGGCCACTTGATGTCACAATGAATCATTTGATTCTTGGCCTCCACGGTGGCATAATAGATCCTTGCTTCTATTGGTCCCCGTGCTGTAACAATTCATCCCTGTCCCTTTTAGGCCCATTGGTATCACAAGGGATCATTATATTGTTAGCCTGCATTGGGTCACAATGGTTCCTTGCTTCTCTTAACCTCTGTGGTGTCACAATGCATCCCATGCCCTTTTAGGCCACTTGATGTCACAATGAATCATTTGATTCTTGGCCTCCATGGTGTCATAATGGTTCCTTGTTTGTATTGGGCTCCATGCTGTCACAATTCATCCCTGGCCCTTTTACGCCCCCTGGTGTCAAATGGGATCCTGGGATTATTAGCCTCCATTGGGTCACAATGGAACCTTGATTCTCTTGACCCCTGTGCTGTCACAATGCATCCCATGCCCTTTTAGGCCACTTGATGTCACAATGAATCATTTGATTCTTGGCCTCCACGGTGGCATAATAGATCCTTGCTTCTATTGGTCCCCGTGCTGTAACAATCCATCCCTGGCCCTTTTTATACCCCCTGGTGCCACAAGGGATCATTAGATGGTTAGCCTGCATTGGGTCACAATGGTTCCTTGCTTCTCTTAACCTCTGTGGTGTCACAATGCATTCCATGCCCTTTTAGGCCACTTGGTCTTACAATGAACCATTTGATTCTTGGCCTTCATGGTGTCATAATGGTTCCTTGCTTCTATAGGTCCCCATGCTGTCAGAGTTCATCCGTAGTTCTTTTCCGCCCCATGGTGTCAAAAGGGATTCTTAGATTGTTAGCCTGCTTTGGGTCACAATGGTTCCTTGCTTCTCCTTACCCCTGTGGTGTCACAATGCATCCCATGCCCTTTTAGGCCACTTGATGTCACAATGAATCATTTGATTCTTGGCCTCCATGGTGGCATAATTGTACCAGGTTTTACTGGGGCCCCATGCTTTCACAAATCATCCCTGCCCCTTTTAGGCCCATTGGTGTCACAAGGGATCATTAGATTGTTCGCCTGCTTTGGGTCACAATGGTTCCTTGCTTCTCTTAACCTCTGTGGTGTCACAATGCATCCCATGCCCTTTTAGGCCACTTGATGTCACAATGAATCATTAGATTCTTGGCCTTCATGGTGTCATAATGGTTCCTTGTTTCTATTGGGTCCCATGCTGTCACAATTCATCCCTGGCCCTTTTACGCCCCCTGGTGTCAAATGGGATCATTAGATTGTTAGCCTCCATTGGGTCACAATGGATCCTTGCTTCTCTTAACCTCTGTGGTGTCACAATGCATTCCAAGCCCTTTTAGGCCACTTGATGTCACAATGAATCATTTGATTCTAGGCCTTCATGGTGTCATAATGGTTCCTTGCTTCTATAGGTCCCCATGCTGTCAGAGTTCATCTGTGGTCCTTTTGCGACCCCCGGTGTCAAAAGGGATTCTTAGATTGTTAGCCTGCATTGGGTCACAATGGTTCCTTGCTTCTCTTAACCCCTGTGGTGTCACAATGCATCCCATGCCCTTTTAGGCCACTTAATGTCACAATGAATCATTTGATTCTTGGCCTCCATGATGGCGTAATTGTACCAGGTTTTAATTGGGCCCCATGCTTTCACAATACATCCCTGCCCCTTTTAGGCCCATTGGTGTCAAAAGGGATCATTAGATTGTTAGCCTCCATTGGTTCACAATGGATCCTTGCTTCTCTTAACCCCTGTGCTGTCACAATGCATCCCATGCCCTTTTAGGCCACTTGATGTCACAATGAATCATTTGATTCTTGGCCTCCACGGTGGCATAATAGATCCTTGCTTCTATTGGTCCCCGTGCTGTAACAATCCATCCCTGGCCCTTTTTATACCCCCTGGTGCCACAAGGGATCATTAGATTGTTAGCCTGCATTGGGTCACAATGGTTCCTTGCTTCTCTTAACCTCTGTGGTGTCACAATGCATTCCAAGCCCTTTTAGGCCACTTGGTCTTACAATGAACCACTTGATTCTTGGCCTTCATGGTGTCATAATGGTTCCTTGCTTCTATAGCTCCCCATGCTGTCAGAGTTCATCCGTGGTCCTTTTCCGCCCCCTGGTGTCTAAAGGGATTCTTAGATTGTTAGCCTGCATTGGGTCACAATGGTTCCTTGCTTCTCTTAACCCCTGTGGTGTCACAATGCATCCCATGCCCTTTTAGGCCACTTGATGCCACAATGAATCATTTGATTCTTGGCCTCCATGGTGGCATAATTGTTCCAGGATTTACTGGGGCCCCATGCTTTCACAAATCATCCCTGCCCCTTTTAGGCCCATTGGTGTCACAAGGGATCATTAGATTGTTAGCCTGCATTGGGTCACAATGGTTCCTTGCTTCTCTTAACCTCTGTGGTGTCACAATGCATCCCATGCCCTTTTAGGCCACTTGATGTCACAATGAATCATTTGATTCTTGGCCTCCATGTTGGCGTAATTGTACCAGGTTTTCTTTGGGCCCCAGGCTTTCACAATACATCCCTGCCCCTTTTAGGCCCATTGGTGTCAAAAGGGATCCTTAGATTGTTAGCCTCCATTGGGTCACAATGGATCCTAGCCTCTCTTAACCCCTGTGCTGTCACAATGCATCCCATGCCCTTTTCGGCCACTTGATGTCACAATGAATTATTTGATTCTTGGCCTCCATGGTGGCATAATAGATCCTTGTTTCTATTGGTCCCCGTGCTGTAACAATCCATCCCTGGCCCTTTTTATACCCCCTGGTGCCACAAGGGATCATTAGATTGTTAGCCTGCATTGGGTCACAATGGTTCCTTGCTTCTCTTAACCTCTGTGGTGTCACAATGCATCCCATGCCCTTTTAGGCCACTTGATGTCACAATGAATCATTTGATTCTTGGCCTCCATGGTGTCATAATGCTTCCTTGTTTCTATTGGGCTCCATGCTGTCACAATTAATCCCTGGACCTTTTATGGCCCCTGGTGTCAAATGGGATTCTTAGATTGTTAGCCTGCATTGGGTCACAATGGTTCCTTGCTTCTCTTAACCCCTGTGGTGTCACAATGCATCCCATGCCCTTTTAGGCCACTTGATGTCACAATGAATCATTTGATTCTTGGCCTCCATGGTGGCATAATTGTACCAGGTTTTACTGGGGCCCCATGCTGTCGCAATTCATCCCTGCCCCTTTTAGGCCCATTGGTGTCACAAGGGATCATTAGATTGTTAGCCTGCATTGGGTCACAATGATTCCTTGCTTCTCTTAACCTCTGTGGTGTCACAATGCATTCCATGCCCTTTTAGGCCACTTGATGTCACAATGAATCATTTGATTCTTGGCCTCCATGGTGTCATAATGGTTCCTTGTTTCTCTTGGGCCCCATGCTGTCACAATTCATCCCTGGCCCTTTTACGCCCCCTGGTGTCAAATGGGATCCTGGGATTATTAGCCTCCATTGGGTCACAATGGATCCTTGCATCTCTTAACCCCTGTGGTGTCACAATGCATCCCATGCCCTTTTAGGCCACTTGATGTCACAATGAATCATTTGATTCTTGGCCTCCATGTTGGCGTAATTGTACCAGGTTTTACTTGGGCCCCATGCTTTCACAATACATCCCTGCCCCTTTTAGGCCCATTGGTGTCAAAAGGGATCCTTAGATTGTTAGCCTCCATTGGGTCACAATGGATCCTAGCCTCTCTTAACCCCTGTGCTGTCACAATGCATCCCATGCCCTTTTCGGCCACTTGATGTCACAATGAATTATTTGATTCTTGGCCTCCATGGTGGCATAATAGATCCTTGTTTCTATTGGTCCCCGTGCTGTAACAATCCATCCCTGGCCCTTTTTATACCCCCTGGTGCCACAAGGGATCATTAGATGGTTAGCCTGCATTGGGTCACAATGGTTCCTTGCTTCTCTTAACCTCTGTGGTGTCACAATGCATCCCATGCCCTTTTAGGCCACTTGATGTCACAATGAATCATTTGATTCTTGGCCTCCATGGTGTCATAATGCTTCCTTGTTTCTATTGGGCTCCATGCTGTCACAATTCATCCGTGGAACTTTAACGGCCCCTGGTGTCAAATGGGATTCTTAGATTGTTAGCCTGCATTGGGTCACAATGGTTCCTTGCTTCTCTTAACCCCTGTGGTGTCACAATGCATCCCATGCCCTTTTAGGCCACTTAATGTCACAATGAATCATTTGATTCTTGGCCTCCATGATGGCGTAATTGTACCAGGTTTTAATTGGGCCCCATGCTTTCACAATACATCCCTGCCCCTTTTAGGCCCATTGGTGTCAAAAGGGATCATTAGATTGTTAGCCTCCATTGGTTCACAATGGATCCTTGCTTCTCTTAACCCCTGTGCTGTCACAATGCATCCCATGCCCTTTTAGGCCACTTGATGTCACAATGAATCATTTGATTCTTGGCCTCCACGGTGGCATAATAGATCCTTGCTTCTATTGGTCCCCGTGCTGTAACAATCCATCCCTGGCCCTTTTTATACCCCCTGGTGCCACAAGGGATAATTAGATTGTTAGCCTGCATTGGGTCACAATGGTTCCTTGCTTCTCTTAACCTCTGTGGTGTCACAATGCATTCCAAGCCCTTTTAGGCCACTTGGTCTTACAATGAACCACTTGATTCTTGGCCATCATGATGTCATAATGGTTCCTTGCTTCTATAGCTCCCCATGCTGTCAGAGTTCATCCGTGGTCCTTTTGCGCCCCCTGGTGTCACAAGGGATTCTTAGATTGTTAGCCTGCATTGGGTCACAATGATTCCTTGCTTCTCTTAACCTCTGTGGTGTCACAATGCATTCCATGCCCTTTTAGGCCACTTGATGTCACAATGAATCATTTGATTCTTGGCCTCCATGGTGTCATAATGGTTCCTTGTTTCTCTTGGGCCCCATGCTGTCACAATTCATCCCTGGCCCTTTTACGCCCCCTGGTGTCAAATGGGATCCTGGGATTATTAGCCTCCATTGGGTCACAATGGATCCTTGCATCTCTTAACCCCTGTGGTGTCACAATGCATCCCATGCCCTTTTAGGCCACTTGATGTCACAATGAATCATTTGATTCTTGGCCTCCATGTTGGCGTAATTGTACCAGGTTTTCTTTGGGCCCCAGGCTTTCACAATACATCCCTGCCCCTTTTAGGCCCATTGGTGTCAAAAGGGATCCTTAGATTGTTAGCCTCCATTGGGTCACAATGGATCCTAGCCTCTCTTAACCCCTGTGCTGTCACAATGCATCCCATGCCCTTTTCGGCCACTTGATGTCACAATGAATTATTTGATTCTTGGCCTCCATGGTGGCATAATAGATCCTTGTTTCTATTGGTCCCCGTGCTGTAACAATCCATCCCTGGCCCTTTTTATACCCCCTGGTGCCACAAGGGATCATTAGATTGTTAGCCTGCATTGGGTCACAATGGTTCCTTGCTTCTCTTAACCTCTGTGGTGTCACAATGCATCCCATGCCCTTTTAGGCCACTTGATGTCACAATGAATCATTTGATTCTTGGCCTCCATGGTGTCATAATGCTTCCTTGTTTCTATTGGGCTCCATGCTGTCACAATTCATCCCTGGACCTTTTACGGCCCCTGGTGTCAAATGGGATTCTTAGATTGTTAGCCTGCATTGGGTCACAATGGTTCCTTGCTTCTCTTAACCCCTGTGGTGTCACAATGCATTCCAAGACGTTTTAGGCCACTTGGTCTTACAATGAACCATTTGATTCTTGGCCTTCATGGTGTCATAATGGTTCCTTGCTTCTATAGGTCCCCATGCTGTCAGAGTTCATCCGTGGTCCTTTTGCGCCCCCTGGTGTCAAAAGGGATTCTTAGATTGTTAGCCTACATTGGGTCACAATGGTTCCTTGCTTCCCTTAACCCCTGTGGTGTCACAATGCATCCCATGCCCTTTTAGGCCACTTGATGTCACAATGAATCATTTGATTCTTGGCCTCCATGGTGGCGTAATTATACCAGGTTTTAATTGGGCCCCATACTTTCACAATACATCCCTGCCCCTTTTAGGCCCATTGGTGTCAAAAGGGATCATTAGATTGTTAGCCTACATTGGGTCACAATGGATCCTTGCTTCTCTTAACCTCTGTGGTGTCACAATGCATCCCATGCCCTTTTAGGCCACTTGATGTCACAATGAATCATTTGATTCTTGGCCTCCACGGTGGCATAATAGATCCTTGCTTCCATTGGTCCCCGTGCTGTAACAATCCATCCCTGGCCTTTTTTATACCCCCTGGTGCCACAAGGGATCATTAGATTGTTAGCCTGCATTGGGTCACAATGGTTCCTTGCTTCTCTTAACCTCTGTGCTGTCACAATGCATCCCATGCCCTTTTAGGCCACTTGATGTCACAATGAATTATTTGATTCTTGGCCTCCATGGTGGCATAATAGATCCTTGCTTCTATTGGTCCCCGTGTTGTAACAATTCATCCCTGCCACTTTTAGGCCCATTGGTGTCACAAGGGATCATTAGATTGTTAGCCTGCATTGGGTCACAATGGTTCCTTGCTTCTCTTAACCTCTGTGGTGTCACAATGCATCCCATGCCCTTTTAGGACACTTGATGTCACAATGAATCATTTGATTCCTGGCCTCCATGGTGGCATAATAGATCCTTGCTTCTATTGGTCCCCGTGCTGTAAGAATCCATCCCTGGCCCTTTTTATACCCCCCGGTGCCACAAGGGATCATTAGATGGTTAGCCTGCATTGGGTCACAATGGTTCCTTGCTTCTCTTAACCTCTGTGCGGTCACAATGCATTCCAAGCCCTTTTAGGCCACTTGATGTCACAATGAACCATTTGATTCTTGGCCTTCATGGTGTCATAATGGTTCCTTGCTTCTATAGGTCCCCATGCTGTCAGAGTCCATCCGTGGCCCTTTTGCGCCCCCTGGTGTCACAAGGGATTCTTAGATTGTTAGCCTGCATTGGGTCACAATGGTTCCTTGCTTCTCTTAACCCCTGTGGTGTCACAATGCATTCCAAGCCATTTTAGGCCACTTGATGTCACAATGAATCATTTGATTCTTGGCCTTCATGGTGTCATAATGTTTCCTTGCTTCTATTGGTCCCCTTGGTGTCAGAGTTCATCCGTGGCCCTTTTGCGCCCCCTGGTGTCAAAAGGGATTCTTAGATTGTTAGCCTCCATTGGGTCACAATGGATCCTTGCTTCTCTTAACCCCTGTGGTGTCACAATGCATCCCATGCCCTTTTAGGCCACTTGATGTCACAATGAATCATTTGATTCTTGGCCTCCATGGTGGCATAATAGATCCTTGCTTCTATTGGTCCCCTTGCTGTAACAATTCATCCCTGGCACTTTTACGCCCCCTGGTGTGAAATGGGATCCTGGGATTATTAGCCTCCATTGGGTCACAACGGATACTTGCTTCTCTTAACCTCTGTGGTGTCACAATGCATTCCAAGCCCTTTAAGGCCTCTTGATGTCACAATGAATCATTTGATTCTTGGCCTCCACGGTGGCATAATAGATCCTTGCTTCTGTTGGTCCCCGTGCTGTAACAATGCATCCCTGCCCGTTTTAGGCCCATTGGTGTCACAAGGGATCATTACATTGTTAGCCTGCATTGGGTCACAATGGTTCCTTGCTTCTCTTAACCCCTGTGGTGTCACAATGCATTCCAAGCCATTTTAGGCCACTTGATGTCACAATGAATCATTTGATTCTTGGCCTCCACGGTGGCATAATAGATCCTTGCTTCTGTTGGTCCCCGTGCTGTAACAAGGCATCCCTGCCCCTTTTAGGCCCATTGGTGTCACAAGGGATCATTACATTGTTAGCCTGCATTGGGTCACAATGGTTCCTTGCTTCTCTTAACCCCTGTGGTGTCACAATGCATTCCAAGCCCTTTTAGACAACTTGATGTCACAATGAACCATTTGATTCTTGGCCTTCATGGTGTCATAATGTTTCCTTGCTTCTATTGGTCCCCTTGATTTCAGAGTTCATCCGTGGCCCTTTTGCGCCCCCTGGTGTCAAAAGGGATTCTTAGATTGTTAGCCTGCATTGGGTCACAATGGTTCCTTGCTTCTCTTAACCTCTGTGGTGTCACAATGCATCCCATGCCCTTTTAGGCCACTTGATGTCAAAATGAACCATTTGATTCTTGGCCTTCATGGTGTCATAATGGTTCCTTGCTTCTATAGGTCCCCATGCTGTCAGAGTTCATCCGTGGTCCTTTTTCCACCCCCTGGTGTCAAAAGGGATTCGTAGATTGTTAGCCTGCATTGGGTCACAAAGGATCCTTGCTTCTCTTAACCCCTGTGGTGTCACAATGCATCACATGGCCTTTTAGGCCACTTGATGTCACAATGAATCATTTGATTCTTGGCCTCCACGGGGGCATAATAGATCCTTGCTTCTATTGGTCCCCGTGCTGTAACAATGCATCCCTGCCCCTTTTAGGCCCATTGGTGTCACAAGGGATCATTAGATTGTTAGCCTGCATTGGGTCACAATGGTTCCTTGCTTCTCTTAGCCTCTGTGGTGTCACAATGCATTCCAAGCCCTTTTAGGCCACTTGATGTCACAATGAACCATTTGATTCTTGGCCTTCATGGTGTCATAATGGTTCCTTGCTTCTATAGGTCCCCATGCTGTAGGTGTTCATCCGTGGTCCTTTTGCGCCCCCTGGTGTCAAAAGGGATTCTTAGATTGTTAGCCTGCATTGGGTCACAATGGTTCCTTGCTTCTCTTAACCCCTGTGGTGTCACAATGCATCCCATGCCCTTTTAGGCCACTTGATGTCACAATGAATCATTTGATTCTTGGCCTCCATGGTGTCATAATGGTTCCTTGTTTCTATTGGGCCCCATGCTTTCACAATTCATCCCTGCCCCTTTTAGGCCCATTGGTGTCACAAGGGATCATTAGATTGTTAGCCTGCATTGGGTCACAATGGTTCCTTGCTTGTCTTAACCTCTGTGGTGTCACAATGCATCCCATGCCCTTTTAGGCCACTTGATGTCACAATGAATCATTTGATTCTTGGCCTCCATGGTGTCATAATGGTTCCCTGTTTCTATTGGGCCCCATGCTGTCGCAATTCATCCCTGGCCCTTTTAGGCCCATTGGTGTCACAAGGGATCATTAGATTGTTAGCCTGCATTGGTTCACAATGGTTCCTTGCTTCTCTTAACCCCTGCGGTGTCACAATGCATCCCATGCACTTTTAGGCCACTTGATGTCACAATGAATCATTTGATTCTTGGCCTCCACGGTGGCATAATAGATCCTTGCTTCTATAGGTCCCCATGCTGTCAGAGTTCATCCGTGGTCCTTTTGCGCCCCCTGGTGTCAAAAGGGATTCTTAGATTGTTAGCCAGCATTGGATCACAATGGTTCCTTGCTTCTCTTAACCCCTGTGGTGTCACAATGCATCCCATGCCCTTTTAGGCCACATGATGTCAAAATGAATCATTAGATTCTTGGCCTCCATGGTGGTGTAATTGTACCAGGTTTTAATTGGGCCCCATGATTTCACAATACATCCCTGCCCCTTTTAGGCCCATTGGTGTCACAAGGGATCATTAGATGTTTAGCCTGCACTGGGTCACAATGGTTCCTTGCTTCTCTTAGCCCCTGTGGTGTCACAATGCATCCCATGACCTTTTAGGCCACTTGGTGTTACAATGAATCATTAGAGTCTTGGCCTCTATGGTGTCATTATATTTCCATGATTTTATTGTGCCCCATGCTTTCACAATGCATCCCTGGCCCTATTACAAGCCCTGGTGTCAAAAGGGATCATTAGATTGTTAGCCTGCATTGGGTCACAATGGTTCCTTGCTTCTCTTAACCTCTGTGGTGTCACAATGCATCCCATGCCCTTTTAGGCCACTTGATGTCACAATGAATCATTTGATTCTTGGCCTCCATGGTGGCGTAAATGTACCAGGTTTTAATTGGGCCCCATTCTTTCACAATACATTTCTGCCCCTTATAGGCCCATTGGTGTCAAAAGGGATCATTAGATTGTTAGCCTGCATTGGGTCACAATGGATCCTTGCTTCTCTTAACCCCTGTGCTGTCACAATGCATCCCATGCCCTTTTAGGCCACATGATGTCACAATGAATTATTTGATTCTTGGCCTCCATGGTGGCATAATAGATCCTTGCTTCTATTGGTCCCCGTGCTGTAACAATCCATCCCTGGCTCTTTTTATACCCCCTGGTGCCACAAGGGATCATTAGATTGTTAGCCTGCATTGGGTCACAATGGTTCCTTGCTTCTCTGAGCCCCTGTGGTGTCACAATGCATCCCATGCCCTTTTAGGCCACTTGGTGTTACAATGAATAATTTGATTCTTGGCCTCTATGGTGTTATAATATTTCCATGTTTTTATTGTGCCCCACGCTTTCACAATACATCCCTGGCCCTATTACAAGCCCTGGTGTCAAAAGGGATCATTAGATTGTTAGCCTGCATTGGGTCACAATGGTTCCTTGCTTCTCTTAACCTCTGTGGTGTCACAATGCATTCCAAGCCCTTTTAGGCCACTTGTCACAATGAATCATTAGATTCTTGGCCTCCATGGTGTCATAATGTTTCCTTGTTTCTATAGGTCCCCATGCTGTCAGAGTTCATCCATGGTCCTTTTGCGCCCCCTGGTGTCAAAAGGGATTCTTAGATTGTTAGCCTGCATTGGGTCACAATGGTTCCTTGCTTCTCTTAACCCCTGTGGTGTCACAATGCATCCCATGCCCTTTTAGGCCACTTGATGTCACAATGAATCATTTGATTCTTGGCCTTCATGGTGGCATAATTGTACCAGGTTTTACTGGGGCCCCATGCTTTCACAAATCATCCCTGCCCCTTTTAGGCCCATTGGTGCCACAAGGGATCATTAGATTGTTAGCCTGCATTGGGTCACAATGGTTCCTTGCTTCTCTTAACCTCTGTGGTGTCACAATGCGTCCCATGCCCTATTAGGCCACTTCATGTCACAATGAACCATTTGATTCTTGGCCTTCATGGTGTCATAATGGTTCCTTGCTTCTATAGGTCCCCATGCTGTCAGAGTTCATCCGTGGCCCTTTTGCGCCCCCTGGTGTCAAAAGGGATTCCTAGATTGTTAGCCTGCATTGGGTCACAATGGTTCCTTGCTTCTCTTAACCCCTGTGGTGTCACAATGCATCCCATGCCCTTTTAGGCCACTTGGTGTTACAATGAATAATTTGATTCTTGGCCTCTATGGTGTCATAATATTTCCATGTTTTTATTGTGCCCCACGCTTTCACAATGCATCCCTGGCCCAATTACAAGCCCTGGTGTCACAAGGGATCATTAGATTGTTAGCCTGCATTGGGTCACAATGGTTCCTTGCTTCTCTTAACCTCTGTGGTGTCACAATGCATTCCAAGCCCTTTTAGGCCACTTGTTGTCACAATGAATCATTTGATTCTTGGCCTTCATGGTGTCATAATGTTTCCTTGCTTCTATAGGTCCCCATGCTGTCAGAGTTCATCCATGGTCCTTTTGCGCCCATTGGTGTCAAAAGGGATTATTAGATTGTTAGCCTGCGTTGGGTCACAATGGTTCCTTGCTTCTCTTAACCCCTGTGGTGTCACAGTGCATCCCATGCCCTTTTAGGCCACTTGATGTCACAATGAATCATTTGATTCTTGGCCTCCATGGTGTCATAATGGTTCCTTGTTTCTATTGTGCACCATGTTTTCACAATTCATCCCTGCCCCTTTTAGGCCCATTGGTGTCACAAGGGATCATTAGATTGTTAGCCTGCATTGGGTCACAATGGTTCCTTGCTTCTCTTAACCCCTGTGGTGTCACAATGCATCCCATGCCCTTTTAGGCCACATGATGTCACAATGAATTATTTGATTCTTGGCCTCCATGGTGTCGTAATTGTACCAGGTTTTAATTGGGCCCCATGCTTTCACAATACATCCCTGCCCCTTTTAAGCCCATTGGTGTCACAAGGGATCATTAGATGTTTAGCCTGCACTGGGTCACAATGGTTCCTTGCTTCTCTTAGCCCCTGTGGTGTCACAATGCATCCCATGCCCTTTTAGGCCACTTGGTGTTACAATGAATAATTTGATTCTTGGCCTCTATGGTGTCAAAATACTTCCATGTTTTTATTGTGCCCCACGCTTTCACAATGCATCCCTGGCCCTATTACATGCCCTGGTGTCACAAGGGATCATTAGATTGTTAGCCTGCATTGGGTCACAATGGTTCCTTGCTTCTCTTAACCTCTGTGGTGTCACAATGCATTCCAAGCCCTTTTAGGCCACTTGTTGTCACAATGAATCATTTGATTCTTGGCCTTCATGGTGTCATAATGGTTCCTTGCTTCTATAGGTCCCCATGCTGTCAGAGTTCATCCGTGGTCCTTTTGCGCCCCCTGGTGTCAAAAGGGATTCTTAGATTGTTAGCCTGCATTGGGTCACAATGGTTCCTTGCTTCTCTTAACCTCTGTGGTGTCACAATGCATCCCATGCCCTTTTAGGCCACTTGATGTCACAATGAATCATTTGATTCTTGGCCTTCATGGTGGCATAATTGTACCAGGTTTTACTGGGGCCCCATGCTTTCACAAATCATCCCTGGCCCTTTTAGGCCCATTGGTGTCACAAGGGATTCTTAGATTGTTAGCCTGCATTGGGTCACAATGGTTCCTTGCTTCTCTTAACCTCTGTGGTGTCACAATGCATCCCATGCCCTTTTAGGCCACTTGATGTCACAATGAACCATTTGATTCTTGGCCTTCATGGTGTCATAATGGTTCCTTGCTTCTAAAGGTCCCCATGCTGTCAGAGTTCATCCGTGGTCCTTTTGCGCCCCCTGGTGTCAAAAGGGATTCTTAGATTGTTAGCCTGCATTGGGTCACAATGGTTCCTTGCTTCTCTTAACCCCTGTGGTGTCACAATGCATCCCATGCCCTTTTAGGCCACTTGATGTCACAATGAATCATTTGATTCATGGCCTCCATGGTGTCATAATGCTTCCTTGTTTCTATTGTGCACCATGCTTTCACAATTCATCCCTGCCCCTTTTAGGCCCATTGGTGTCACAAGGGATCATTAGATGTTTAGCCTGCATTGGGTCACAATGGTTCCTTGCTTCTCTTAGCCCCTGTGGTGTCACAATGCATCCCATGCCCTTTTAGGCCACATGATGTCAAAATGAATAATTTGATTCTTGGCCTCTATGGTGTCATAATATTTCCATGTTTTTATTGTGCCCCACGCTTTCACAATGCATCCCTGGCCCTATTACAAGCCCTGGTGTCACAAGGGATCATTAGATTGTTAGCCTGCATTGGGTCACAATGGTTCCTTGCTTCTCTTAACCTCTGTGGTGTCACAATGCATTCCAAGCCCTTTTAGGCCACTTGTTGTCACAATGAATCATTTGATTCTTGGCCTCCATGGTGTCATAATGTTTCCTTGCTTCTATAGGTCCCCATGCTGTCAGAGTTCATCCGTGGTCCTTTTGCGCCCCCTGGTGTCAAAAGGGATTCTTAGATTGTTAGCCTGCATTGGGTCACAATGGTTCCTTGCTTCTCTTAACCTCGGTGGTGTCACAATGCATCCCATGCCCTTTTAGGCCACTTGATGTCACAATGAACCATTTGATTCTTGGCCTTCATGGTGTCATAATGGTTCCTTGCTTCTATAGGTCCCCATGCTGTCAGAGTTCATCCGTGGTCCTTTTGCGCCCCCTGGTGTCAAAAGGGATTCTTAGATTGTTAGCCTGCATTGGGTCACAATGGTTCCTTGCTTCTCTTAACCCCTGTGGTGTCACAATGCATCCCATGCCCTTTTAGGCCACTTGATGTCACAATGAATCATTTGATTCTTGGCCTCCATGGTGTCATAATTGTTCCTTGTTTCTATTGTGCCCCATTCTTTTACAATTCATCCCTGCCCCTTTTAGGCCCATTGGTGTCACAAGGGATCATTAGATTGTTAGCCTGCATTGGGTCACAATGGTTCCTTGCTTCTCTTAACCTCTGTGGTGTCACAATGCATCCCATGCCCTTTTAGGCCACTTGATGTCACAATGAATAATTTGATTCTTGGCCTCCATGGTGTCATAATGGTTCCCTGTTTCTATTAGGCCCCATGCTGTCGCAATTCATCCCTGGCCCTTTTAGGCCCATTGGTGTCACAAGGGATCATTAGATTGTTATCCTCCATTGGGTCACAATGGATCCTTGCTTCTCTTAACCCCTGTGGTGTCACAATGCATCCCATGCACTTTTAGGCCACTTGATGTCACAATGAATCATTTGATTCTTGGCCTCCACGGTGGCATAATAGATCCTTGCTTCTATTGGTCCACGTGCTGTAACAATCCATCCCTGGTCTTTTTATAGCCCCTGGTGCCACAAGGGATAATTAGATTGTTAGCCTGCATTGGGTCACAATGATTCCTTGCTTCTCTGAGCCCCTGTGGTGTCACAATGCATCCCATGACCTTTTAGGCCACTTGGTGTTACAATGAATCATTAGAGTCTTGGCCACTATGGTGTCATAATATTTCCATGATTTTATTGTGCCCCATGCTTTCACAATGCATCCCTGGCCCTATTACAAGCCCTGGTGTCAAAAGGGATCATTAGATTGTTAGCCTGCATTGGGTCACAATGGTTCCTTGCTTCTCTTAACCTCTGTGGTGTCACAATGCATCCCATGCCCTTTTAGGCCACTTGATGTCACAATGAATCATTTGATTCTTGGCCTCCACGGTGCCATAATAGATCCTTGCTTCTATTGGTCCCCGTGCTGTAACAATCCATCCCTGGCCCTTTTTATACCCCCTGGTGCCACAACGGATCATTAGATTGTTAGCCTGCATTGGGTCACAATGGTTCCTTGCTTCTCTTAACCTCTGTGGTGTCACAATGCATTCCAAGCCCTTTTAGGCCACTTGTTTTCACAATGAATCATTTGATTCTTGGCCTTCTTGGTGTCATAATGTTTCCTTGCTTCTATAGGTCCCCATGCTGTCAGAGTTCATCCGTGGTCCTTTTGCGCCCCCTGGTGTCAAAAGGGATTCTTAGATTGTTAGCCTGCATTGGGTCACAATGGATCCTTGCTTCTCTTACCCCCTTTGCTGTCACAATGCATCCCTTGCCATTATAGGCCACATGATGTCACAATGAATTATTTGATTCTTGGCCTCCATGGTGGCATAATAGATCCTTGCTGCTATTGGTCCCCGTGCTGTAACAATTCATCCCTGGCCCTTTTAGGCCCATTGGTGTCACAAGGGATCATTAGATTGTTAGCATGCATTGGGTCACAATGGCTCCTTGCTTCTCTTAACCTCTGTGGTGTCACAATGCATCCCATGCCCTTTTAGGCCGCTTGATGTCACAATGAATCATTTGATTCTTGGCCTCCATGGTGGCATAATTGTACCAGGTTTTACTTGGGCCCCATGCTTTCACAATTCATCCCTGCCCCTTTTAGGCCCAGTGGTGTCACAAGGGATCATTAGATTGTTAGCCTGCATTGGGTCACAATGGATCCTTGCTTCTCTTAACCCCTGTGCTGTCACAATGCATCCCATGCCCTTTTACGCCACATGATGTCACAATGAATTATTTGATTCTTGGCCTCCATGGTGGCATAATAGATCCTTGCTTCTATTGGTCCCCGTGCTGTAACAATCCATCCCTGGCTCTTTTTATACCCCCTGGTGCCACAAGGGATCATTAGATTGTTAGTCTGCATCGGGTCACAATGGTTCCTTGCTTCTCTTAACCTCTGTGGTGTCACAATGCATCCCATGCCCTTTTAGGCCACTTGTTGTCACAATGAATCATTTGATTCTTGGCCTCCATGGTGGCATAATTGTACCAGGTTTTACATGGGCCCCATGCTTTCACAATTCATCCCTGCCCCTTTTAGGCCCATTGGTGTCACAAGGGATCATTAGATGTTTAGCCTGCATTGGGTCACAATGGTTCCTTGCTTCTCTTAGCCCCTGTGGTGTCACAATGCATCCCATGCCCTTTTAGGCCACTTGGTGTTACAATGAATAATTTGATTCTTGGCCTCTATGGTGTCATAATATTTCCATGTTTTTATTGTGCCCCACGCTTTCACAATGCATCCCTGGCCCTATTAAAAGCCCTGGTGTCACAAGGGATCATTAGATTGTTAGCCTGCATTGGGTCACAATGGTTCCTTGCTTCTCTTAACCTCTGTGGTGTCACAATGCATTCCAAGCCCTTTTAGGCCACTTGTTGTCACAATGAATCATTTGATTCTTGGCCTTCATGGTGTCATAATGGTTCCTTGCTTCTATAGGTCCCCATGCTGTCAGAGTTCATCCGTGGTCCTTTTGCGCCCCCTGGTGTCAAAAGGGATTCTTAGATTGTTAGCCTGCATTGGGTCACAATGGATCCTTGCTTCTCTTAACCCCTGTGGTGTCACAATGCATCCCATGCCCTTTTAGGCCACTTGATGTCACAATGAATCATTTGATTCTTGGCCTCCATGGTGTCATAATGGTTCCCTGTTTCTATTGGGCCCCATGCTGTCGCAATTCATCCCTGGCCCTTTTAGGCCCATTGGTGTCACAAGGGATCATTAGATTGTTAGCCTGCATTGGGTCACAATGGTTCCTTGCTTCTCTTAGCCTCTGTGGTGTCACAATGCATTCCAAGCCCTTTTAGGGCACTTGATGTCACAATGAACCATTTGATTCTTGGCCTTCATGGTGTCATAATGGTTCCTTGCTTCTATATGTCCCCATGCTGTAGGTGTTCATCGGTGGTCCTTTTGCGCCCCCTGGTGTCAAAAGGGATTCTTAGATTGTTAGCCTGCATTGGGTCACAATGGTTCCTTGCTTCTCTTAACCCCTGTGGTGTCACAATGCATCCCATGCCCTTTTAGGCCACTTGATGTCACAATGAATCATTTGATTCTTGGCCTCCATGGTGTCATAATGGTTCCTTGTTTCTATTGTGCCCCATTCTTTTACAATTCATCCCTGCCCCTTTTAGGCCCATTGGTGTCACAAGGGATCATTAGATTGTTAGCCTGCATTGGGTCACAATGGTTCCTTGCTTCTCTTAACCTCTGTGGTGTCACAATGCATCCCATGCCCTTTTAGGCCACTTGATGTCACAATGAATAATTTGATTCTTGGCCTCCATGGTGTCATAATGGTTCCCTGTTTCTATTGGGCCCCATGCTGTCGCAATTCATCCCTGGCCCTTTTAGGCCCATTGGTGTCACAAGGGATCATTAGATTGTTATCCTCCATTGGGTCACAATGGATCCTTGCTTCTCTTAACCCCTGTGGTGTCACAATGCATCCCATGCCCTTTTAGGCCACTTGATGTCACAATGAATCATTTGATACTTGGCCTCCACGGTGGCATAATAGATCCTTGCTTCTATTGGTCCACGTGCTGTAACAATCCATCCCTGGTCTTTTTATAGCCCCTGGTGCCACAAGGGATAATTAGATTGTTAGCCTGCGTTGGGTCACAATGAATCCTTGCTTCTCTGAGCCCCTGTGGTGTCACAATGCATCCCATGACCTTTTAGGCCACTTGGTGTTACAATGAATCATTAGAGTCTTGGCCTCTATGGTGTCATAATATTTCCATGATTTTATTGTGCCCCATGCTTTCACAATGCATCCCTGGCCCTATTACAAGCCCTGGTGTCAAAAGGGATCATTAGATTGTTAGCCTGCATTGGGTCACAATGGTTCCTTGCTTCTCTTAACCTCTGTGGTGTCACAATGCATTCCAAGCCCTTTTAGGCCACTTGTTTTCACAATGAATCATTTGATTCTTGGCCTTCATGGTGTCATAATGTTTCCTTGCTTCTATAGGTCCCCATGCTGTCAGAGTTCATCCGTGGTCCTTTTGCGCCCCCTGGTGTCAAAAGGGATTCTTAGATTGTTAGCCTGCATTGGGTCACAATGGATCCTTGCTTCTCTTACCCCCTTTGCTGTCACAATGCATCCCTTGCCATTATAGGCCACATGATGTCACAATGAATTATTTGATTCTTGGCCTCCATGGTGGCATAATAGATCCTTGCTGCTATTGGTCCCCGTGCTGTAACAATTCATCCCTGGCCCTTTTAGGCCCCTTGGTGTCACAAGGGATCATTAGATTGTTAGCCTGCATTGGGTCACAATGGCTCCTTGCTTCTCTTAACCTCTGTGGTGTCACAATGCATCCCATGCCCTTTTAGGCCGCTTGATGTCACAATGAATCATTTGATTCTTGGCCTCCATGGTGGCATAATTGTACCAGGTTTTACTTGGGCCCCATGCTTTCACAATCCATCCCTGCCGCTTTTAGGCCCAGTGGTGTCACAAGGGATCATTAGATTGTTAGCCTGCATTGGGTCACAATGGTTCCTTGCTTCTCTTAACCCCTGTGCTGTCACAATGCATCCCATGCCCTTTTACGCCACATGATGTCACAATGAATTATTTGATTCTTGGCCTCCATGGTGGCATAATAGATCCTTGCTTCTATTGGTCCCCGTGCTGTAACAATCCATCCCTGGCTCTTTTTATACCCCCTGGTGCCACAAGGGATCATTAGATTGTTAGTCTGCATCGGGTCACAATGGTTCCTTGCTTCTCTTAACCTCTGTGGTGTCACAATGCATCCCATGCCCTTTTAGGCCACTTGATGTCACAATGAATCATTTGATTCTTGGCCTCCATGGTGGCATAATTGTACCAGGTTTTACATGGGCCCCATGCTTTCACAATTCATCCCTGCCCCTTTTAGGCCCATTGGTGTCACAAGGGATCATTAGATGTTTAGTCTGCATTGGGTCACAATGGTTCCTTGCTTCTCTTAGCCCCTGTGGTGTCACAATGCATCCCATGCCCTTTTAGGCCACTTGGTGTAACAATGAATCATTTGATTCTTGGCCTCTATGGTGTCATAATATATCCATGTTTTTATTGTGCCCCACGCTTTCACAATGCATCCCTGGCCCTATTAAAAGCCCTGGTGTCACAAGGGATCATTAGATTGTTAGCCTGCATTGGGTCACAATGGTTCCTTGCTTCTCTTAACCTCTGTGGTGTCACAATGCATTCCAAGCCCTTTTAGGCCACTTGTTGTCACAATGAATCATTTGATTCTTGGCCTTCATGGTGTCATAATGGTTCCTTGCTTCTATAGGTCCCCATGCTGTCAGAGTTCATCCGTGGTCCTTTTGCGCCCCCTGGTGTCAAAAGGGATTCTTAGATTGTTAGCCTGCATTGGGTCACAATGGTTCCTTGCTTCTCTTAACCCCTGTGGTGTCACAATGCATCCCATGCCCTTTTAGGCCACTTGATGTCACAATGAATCATTTGATTCTTGGCCTTCATGGTGGCATAATTGTACCAGGTTTTACTGGGGCCCCATGCTTTCACAAATCATCCCTGCCCCTTTTAGGCCCATTGGTGTCACAAGGGATCATTAGATTGTTAGCCTGCATTGGGTCACAATGGTTCCTTGCTTCTCTTAACCTCTGTGGTGTCACAATGCATCCCATGCCCTTTTAGGCCACTTTATGTCACAATGAACCATTTGATTCTTGGCCTCCATGGTGTCATAATGGTTCCCTGTTTCTATTGGGCCCCATGCTGTCACAATTCATCCCTGCCCCTTTTAGGCCCATTGGTGTCACAAGGGATCATTAGATTGTTAGCCTGCATTGGGTCACAATGGTTCCTTGCTTCTCTTAGCCTCTGTGGTGTCACAATGCATTCCAAGCCCTTTTAGGCCACTTGATGTCACAATGAACCATTTGATTCTTGGCCTTCATGGTGTCATAATGTTTCCTTGCTTCTATAGGTCCCCATGCTGTCAGAGTTCATCCGTGGTCCTTTTGCGCCCCCTGGTGTCAAAAGGGATTCTTAGATTGTTAGCCTGCATTGGGTCACAATGGTTCCTTGCTTCTCTTAACCCCTGTGGTGTCACAATGCATCCCATGCCCTTTTAGGCCACTTGATGTCACAATGAATCATTTGATTCTTGGCCTCCATGCTGTCATAATGGTTCCCTGTTTCTATTGGGCCCCATGCTGTCGCAATTCATCCCTGGCCCTTTTAGGCCCATTGGTGTCACAAGGGATCATTAGATTGTTATCCTCCATTGTGTCACAATGGATCCTTGCTTCTCTTAACCCCTGTGGTGTCACAATGCATCCCATGCCCTTTTAGGCCACTTGATGTCACAATGAATCATTTGATTCTTGTCCTCCACGGTGGCATAATAGATCCTTGCTTCTATTGATCCACGTGCTGTAACAATCCATCCCTGGCCCTTTTTATACCCCCTGGTGCCACAAGGGATAATTAGATTGTTAGCCTGCATTGGGTCACAATGATTCCTTGCTTCTCTGAGCCCCTGTGGTGTCACAATGCATCCCATGACCTTTTAGGCCACTTGGTGTTACAATGAATCATTAGAGTCTTGGCCTCTATGGTGTCTTAATATTTCCATGATTTTATTGCGCCCCATGCTTTCACAATGCATCCCTGGCCCTATTTCAAGCCCTGGTGTCAAAAGGGATCATTAGATTGTTAGCCTGCATTGGGTCACAATGGTTCCTTGCTTCTCTTAACCTCTGTGGTGTCACAATGCATCCCATGCCCTTTTAGGCCACTTGATGTCACAATGAACCATTTGATTCTTGGCCTCCACGGTGGCATAATAGATCCTTGCTTCTATTGGTCCCCGTGCTGTGACAATCCATCCCTGGCCCTTTTTATACCCCCTGGTGCCACAAGGGATCATTAGATTGTTAGCCTGCATTGGGTCACAATGATTCCTTGCTTCATTTAGCCTCTGTGGTGTCACAATGCATTCCAAGCCCTTTTACGCCACTTGATGTCACAATGAATTATTTGATTCTTGGCCTTCATGGTGTCAGAATGGTTCCTTGCTTCTATAGGTCCCCATGCTGTAGGTGTTCATCCGTGGTCCTTTTGCGCCCCCTGGTGTCAAAAGGGATTCTTAGATTGTTAGCCTGCATTGGGTCACAATGGATCCTTGCTTCTCTTACCCCCTTTGCTGTCACAATGCATCCCTTGCGCTTATAGGCCACATGATGTCACAATGAATTATTTGATTCTTGGCCTCCATGGTCGCATAATAGATCCTTGCTGCTATTGGTCCCCGTGCTGTAACAATTCATCCCTGGCCCTTTTAGGCCCAATGGTGTCACAAGGGATCATTAGATTGTTAGCCTGCATTGGGTCACAATGGTTCCTTGCTTCTCTTAACCTCTGTGGTGTCACAATGCATCCCATGCACATATAGGCCACTTGATGTCACAATGAATCATTTGATTCTTGGCCTCCATGGTGGCATAATTGTACCAGGTTTTACTTGGGCCCCATGCTTTCACAATTCATCCCTGCCCCTTTTAGGCCCATTGGTGTCACAAGGGATCATTAGATTGTTAGCCTGCATTGGGTCACAATGGTTCCTTGCTTCTCTTAACCTCGGTGGTGTCACAATGCATCCCATGCCCTTTTAGGCCACTTGATGTCACAATGAATCATTTGATTCTTGTCCTTCATGGTGTCATAATGGTTCCTTGCTTCTATACGTCCCCATGCTGTCAGAGTTCATCCGTGGTCCTTTTGCGCCCCCTGGTGTCAAAAGGGATTCTTAGATTGTTAGCCTCCTTTGGGTCACAATAGATCCTTGCTTCTCTTAACCCCTGTGGTGTCACAATGCATCCCATGCCCTTTTAGGCCCCATGATGTCACAATGAATTATTTGATTCTTGCCTCCATGGTGGCGTAATTGTACCAGGTTTTACATGGGCCCCATGCTTTCACAATATATCCCTGCCCCTTTTAGGCCCATTGTTGTCACACGGGATCAATAGATGTTTAGCCTGCATTGGGTCACAATGGTTCCTTGCTTCTCTTAGCCCCTGTGGTGTCACAATGCATCCCATGCCCTTTTAGGCCACTTGGTGTTACAATGAATAATTTGATTCTTGGCCTCTATGGTGTCATAATATTTCCATGTTTTTATTGTGCCCCACGCTTTCACAATGCATCCCTGGCCCTATTACGAGCCCTGGTGTCACAAGGGATCATTAGATTGTTAGCCTGCATTGGGTCACAATGGTTCCTTGCTTCTCTTAACCTCTGTGGTGTCACAATGCATTCCAAGCCCTTTTAGGCCACTTGGTCTTACAATGAATCATTTGATTCTTGGCCTTCATGGTGTCATAATGTTTCCTTGCTTCTATAGGTCCCCATGCTGTCAGAGTTCATCCATGGTCCTTTTGCGCCACCTGGTGTCAAAAGGGATTCTTAGATTGTTAGCCTGCATTGGGTCACAATGGATCCTTGCTTCTCTTACCCCCTTTGCTGTCACAATGCATCCCTTGCCATTATAGGCCACATGATGTCACAATGAATTATTTGATTCTTGGCCTCCATGGTGGCATAATAGATCCTTGCTGCTATTGGTCCCCGTGCTGTAACAATTCATCCCTGGCCCTTTTAGGCCCATTGGTGTCACAAGGGATCATTAGATTGTTAGCCTGCATTGGGTCACAATGGCTCCTTGCTTCTCTTAACCTCTGTGGTGTCACAATGCATCCCATGCCCTTTTAGGCCGCTTGATGTCACAATGAATCATTTGATTCTTGGCCTCCATGGTGGCATAATTGTACCAGGTTTTACTTGGGCCCCATGCTTTCACAATTCATCCCTGCCCCTTTTAGGCCCAGTGGTGTCACAAGGGATCATTAGATTGTTAGCCTGCATTGGGTCACAATGGATCCTTGCTTCTCTTAACCCCTGTGCTGTCACAATGCATCCCATGCCCTTTTACGCCACATGATGTCACAATGAATTATTTGATTCTTGGCCTCCATGGTGGCATAATAGATCCTTGCTTCTATTGGTCCCCGTGCTGTAACAATCCATCCCTGGCTCTTTTTATACCCCCTGGTGCCACAAGGGATCATTAGATTGTTAGTCTGCATCGGGTCACAATGGTTCCTTGCTTCTCTTAACCTCTGTGGTGTCACAATGCATCCCATGCCCTTTTAGGCCACTTGATGTCACAATGAATCATTTGATTCTTGGCCTCCATGGTGGCATAATTGTACCAGGTTTTACATGGGCCCCATGCTTTCACAATTCATCCCTGCCCCTTTTAGGCCCATTGGTGTCACAAGGGATCATTAGATGTTTAGCCTGCATTGGGTCACAATGGTTCCTTGCTTCTCTTAGCCCCTGTGGTGTCACAATGCATCCCATGCCCTTTTAGGCCACTTGGTGTTACAATGAATAATTTGATTCTTGGCCTCTATGGTGTCATAATATTTCCATGTTTTTATTGTGCCCCACGCTTTCACAATGCATCCCTGGCCCTATTAAAAGCCCTGGTGTCACAAGGGATCATTAGATTGTTAGCCTGCATTGGGTCACAATGGTTCCTTGCTTCTCTTAACCTCTGTGGTGTCACAATGCATTCCAAGCCCTTTTAGGCCACTTGTTGTCACAATGAATCATTTGATTCTTGGCCTTCATGGTGTCATAATGGTTCCTTGCTTCTATAGGTCCCCATGCTGTCAGAGTTCATCCGTGGTCCTTTTGCGCCCCCTGGTGTCAAAAGGGATTCTTAGATTGTTAGCCTGCATTGGGTCACAATGGATCCTTGCTTCTCTTAACCCCTGTGGTGTCACAATGCATCCCATGCCCTTTTAGGCCACTTGATGTCACAATGAATCATTTGATTCTTGGCCTCCATGGTGTCATAATGGTTCCCTGTTTCTATTGGGCCCCATGCTGTCGCAATTCATCCCTGGCCCTTTTAGGCCCATTGGTGTCACAAGGGATCATTAGATTGTTAGCCTGCATTGGGTCACAATGGTTCCTTGCTTCTCTTAGCCTCTGTGGTGTCACAATGCATTCCAAGCCCTTTTAGGGCACTTGATGTCACAATGAACCATTTGATTCTTGGCCTTCATGGTGTCATAATGGTTCCTTGCTTCTATATGTCCCCATGCTGTAGGTGTTCATCGGTGGTCCTTTTGCGCCCCCTGGTGTCAAAAGGGATTCTTAGATTGTTAGCCTGCATTGGGTCACAATGGTTCCTTGCTTCTCTTAACCCCTGTGGTGTCACAATGCATCCCATGCCCTTTTAGGCCACTTGATGTCACAATGAATTATTTGATTCTTGGCCTCCATGGTGTCATAATGGTTCCTTGTTTCTATTGTGCCCCATTCTTTTACAATTCATCCCTGCCCCTTTTAGGCCCATTGGTGTCACAAGGGATCATTAGATTGTTAGCCTGCATTGGGTCACAATGGTTCCTTGCTTCTCTTAACCTCTGTGGTGTCACAATGCATCCCATGCCCTTTTAGGCCACTTGATGTCACAATGAATAATTTGATTCTTGGCCTCCATGGTGTCATAATGGTTCCCTGTTTCTATTGGGCCCCATGCTGTCGCAATTCATCCCTGGCCCTTTTAGGCCCATTGGTGTCACAAGGGATCATTAGATTGTTAGCCTGCATTGGGTCACAATGGATCCTTGCTTCTCTTAACCCCTGTGGTGTCACAATGCATCCCATGCACTTTTAGGCCACTTGATGTCACAATGAATCATTTGATTCTTGGCCTCCACGGTGGCATAATAGATCCTTGCTTCTATTGGTCCACGTGCTGTAACAATCCATCCCTGGTCTTTTTATAGCCCCTGGTGCCACAAGGGATAATTAGATTGTTAGCCTGCATTGGGTCACAATGATTCCTTGCTTCTCTGAGCCCCTGTGGTGTCACAATGCATCCCATGACCTTTTAGGCCACTTGGTGTTACAATGAATCATTAGAGTCTTGGCCTCTATGGTGTCATAATATTTCCATGATTTTATTGTGCCCCATGCTTTCACAATGCATCCCTGGCCCTATTACAAGCCCTGGTGTCAAAAGGGATCATTAGATTGTTAGCCTGCATTGGGTCACAATGGTTCCTTGCTTCTCTTAACCTCTGTGGTGTCACAATGCATTCCAAGCCCTTTTAGGCCACTTGTTTTCACAATGAATCATTTGATTCTTGGCCTTCATGGTGTCATAATGTTTCCTTGCTTCTATAGGTCCCCATGCTGTCAGAGTTCATCCGTGGTCCTTTTGCGCCCCCTGGTGTCAAAAGGGATTCTTAGATTGTTAGCCTGCATTGGGTCACAATGGATCCTTGCTTCTCTTACCCCCTTTGCTGTCACAATGCATCCCTTGCCATTATAGGCCACATGATGTCACAATGAATTATTTGATTCTTGGCCTCCATGGTGGCATAATAGATCCTTGCTGCTATTGGTCCCCGTGCTGTAACAATTCATCCCTGGCCCTTTTAGGCCCATTGGTGTCACAAGGGATCATTAGATTGTTAGCCTGCATTGGGTCACAATGGCTCCTTGCTTCTCTTAACCTCTGTGGTGTCACAATGCATCCCATGCCCTTTTAGGCCGCTTGATGTCACAATGAATCATTTGATTCTTGGCCTCCATGGTGGCATAATTGTACCAGGTTTTACTTGGGCCCCATGCTTTCACAATCCATCCCTGCCGCTTTTAGGCCCAGTGGTGTCACAAGGGATCATTAGATTGTTAGCCTGCATTGGGTCACAATGGTTCCTTGCTTCTCTTAACCCCTGTGCTGTCACAATGCATCCCATGCCCTTTTACGCCACATGATGTCACAATGAATTATTTGATTCTTGGCCTCCATGGTGGCATAATAGATCCTTGCTTCTATTGGTCCCCGTGCTGTAACAATCCATCCCTGGCTCTTTTTATACCCCCTGGTGCCACAAGGGATCATTAGATTGTTAGTCTGCATCGGGTCACAATGGTTCCTTGCTTCTCTTAACCTCTGTGGTGTCACAATGCATCCCATGCCCTTTTAGGCCACTTGATGTCACAATGAATCATTTGATTCTTGGCCTCCATGGTGGCATAATTGTACCAGGTTTTACATGGGCCCCATGCTTTCACAATTCATCCCTGCCCCTTTTAGGCCCATTGGTGTCACAAGGGATCATTAGATGTTTAGTCTGCATTGGGTCACAATGGTTCCTTGCTTCTCTTAGCCCCTGTGGTGTCACAATGCATCCCATGCCCTTTTAGGCCACTTGGTGTAACAATGAATCATTTGATTCTTGGCCTCTATGGTGTCATAATATATCCATGTTTTTATTGTGCCCCACGCTTTCACAATGCATCCCTGGCCCTATTAAAAGCCCTGGTGTCACAAGGGATCATTAGATTGTTAGCCTGCATTGGGTCACAATGGTTCCTTGCTTCTCTTAACCTCTGTGGTGTCACAATGCATTCCAAGCCCTTTTAGGCCACTTGGTCTTACAATGAATCATTTGATTCTTGGCCTTCATGGTGTCATAATGGTTCCTTGCTTCTATAGGTCCCCATGCTGTCAGAGTTCATCCGTGGTCCTTTTGCGCCCCCTGGTGTCAAAAGGGATTCTTAGATTGTTAGCCTGCATTGGGTCACAATGGTTCCTTGCTTCTCTTAACCCCTGTGGTGTCACAATGCATCCCATGCCCTTTTAGGCCACTTGATGTCACAATGAATCATTTGATTCTTGGCCTTCATGGTGGCATAATTGTACCAGGTTTTACTGGGGCCCCATGCTTTCACAAATCATCCCTGCCCCTTTTAGGCCCATTGGTGTCACAAGGGATCATTAGATTGTTAGCCTGCATTGGGTCACAATGGTTCCTTGCTTCTCTTAACCTCTGTGGTGTCACAATGCATCCCATGCCCTTTTAGGCCACTTTATGTCACAATGAACCATTTGATTCTTGGCCTCCATGGTGTCATAATGGTTCCCTGTTTCTATTGGGCCCCATGCTGTCACAATTCATCCCTGCCCCTTTTAGGCCCATTGGTGTCACAAGGGATCATTAGATTGTTAGCCTGCATTGGGTCACAATGGTTCCTTGCTTCTCTTAGCCTCTGTGGTGTCACAATGCATTCCAAGCCCTTTTAGGCCACTTGATGTCACAATGAACCATTTGATTCTTGGCCTTCATGGTGTCATAATGTTTCCTTGCTTCTATAGGTCCCCATGCTGTCAGAGTTCATCTGTGGTCCTTTTGCGCCCCCTGGTGTCAAAAGGGATTCTTAGATTGTTAGCCTGCATTGGGTCACAATGGATCCTTGCTTCTCTTAACCCCTGTGGTGTCACAATGCATCCCATGCCCTTTTAGGCCACTTGATGTCACAATGAATCATTTGATTCTTGGCCTCCATGCTGTCATAATGGTTCCCTGTTTCTATTGGGCCCCATGCTGTCGCAATTCATCCCTGGCCCTTTTAGGCCCATTGGTGTCACAAGGGATCATTAGATTGTTATCCTCCATTGTGTCACAATGGATCCTTGCTTCTCTTAACCCCTGTGGTGTCACAATGCATCCCATGCCCTTTTAGGCCACTTGATGTCACAATGAATCATTTGATTCTTGTCCTCCACGGTGGCATAATAGATCCTTGCTTCTATTGATCCACGTGCTGTAACAATCCATCCCTGGCCCTTTTTATACCCCCTGGTGCCACAAGGGATAATTAGATTGTTAGCCTGCATTGGGTCACAATGATTCCTTGCTTCTCTGAGCCCCTGTGGTGTCACAATGCATCCCATGACCTTTTAGGCCACTTGGTGTTACAATGAATCATTAGAGTCTTGGCCTCTATGGTGTCTTAATATTTCCATGATTTTATTGCGCCCCATGCTTTCACAATGCATCCCTGGCCCTATTTCAAGCCCTGGTGTCAAAAGGGATCATTAGATTGTTAGCCTGCATTGGGTCACAATGGTTCCTTGCTTCTCTTAACCTCTGTGGTGTCACAATGCATCCCATGCCCTTTTAGGCCACTTGATGTCACAATGAACCATTTGATTCTTGGCCTCCACGGTGGCATAATAGATCCTTGCTTCTATTGGTCCCCGTGCTGTGACAATCCATCCCTGGCCCTTTTTATACCCCCTGGTGCCACAAGGGATCATTAGATTGTTAGCCTGCATTGGGTCACAATGATTCCTTGCTTCATTTAGCCTCTGTGGTGTCACAATGCATTCCAAGCCCTTTTACGCCACTTGATGTCACAATGAATTATTTGATTCTTGGCCTTCATGGTGTCAGAATGGTTCCTTGCTTCTATAGGTCCCCATGCTGTAGGTGTTCATCCGTGGTCCTTTTGCGCCCCCTGGTGTCAAAAGGGATTCTTAGATTGTTAGCCTGCATTGGGTCACAATGGATCCTTGCTTCTCTTACCCCCTTTGCTGTCACAATGCATCCCTTGCGCTTATAGGCCACATGATGTCACAATGAATCATTTGATTCTTGGCCTCCATGGTCGCATAATAGATCCTTGCTGCTATTGGTCCCCGTGCTGTAACAATTCATCCCTGGCCCTTTTAGGCCCAATGGTGTCACAAGGGATCATTAGATTGTTAGCCTGCATTGGGTCACAATGGTTCCTTGCTTCTCTTAACCTCTGTGGTGTCACAATGCATCCCATGCACATATAGGCCACTTGATGTCACAATGAATCATTTGATTCTTGGCCTCCATGGTGGCATAATTGTACCAGGTTTTACTTGGGCCCCATGCTTTCACAATTCATCCCTGCCCCTTTTAGGCCCATTGGTGTCACAAGGGATCATTAGATTGTTAGCCTGCATTGGGTCACAATGGTTCCTTGCTTCTCTTATCCTCGGTGGTGTCACAATGCATCCCATGCCCTTTTAGGCCACTTGATGTCACAATGAATCATTTGATTCTTGTCCTTCATGGTGTCATAATGGTTCCTTGCTTCTATACGTCCCCATGCTGTCAGAGTTCATCCGTGGTCCTTTTGCGCCCCCTGGTGTCAAAAGGGATTCTTAGATTGTTAGCCTCCTTTGGGTCACAATAGATCCTTGCTTCTCTTAACCCCTGTGGTGTCACAATGCATCCCATGCCCTTTTAGGCCCCATGATGTCACAATGAATTATTTGATTCTTGCCTCCATGGTGGCGTAATTGTACCAGGTTTTACATGGGCCCCATGCTTTCACAATATATCCCTGCCCCTTTTAGGCCCATTGGTGTCACACGGGATCAATAGATGTTTAGCCTGCATTGGGTCACAATGGTTCCTTGCTTCTCTTAGCCCCTGTGGTGTCACAATGCATCCCATGCCCTTTTAGGCCACTTGGTGTTACAATGAATAATTTGATTCTTGGCCTCTATGGTGTCATAATATTTCCATGTTTTTATTGTGCCCCACGCTTTCACAATGCATCCCTGGCCCTATTACGAGCCCTGGTGTCACAAGGGATCATTAGATTGTTAGCCTGCATTGGGTCACAATGGTTCCTTGCTTCTCTTAACCTCTGTGGTGTCACAATGCATTCCAAGCCCTTTTAGGCCACTTGGTCTTACAATGAATCATTTGATTCTTGGCCTTCATGGTGTCATAATGTTTCCTTGCTTCTATAGGTCCCCATGCTGTCAGAGTTCATCCATGGTCCTTTTGCGCCACCTGGTGTCAAAAGGGATTCTTAGATTGTTAGCCTGCATTGGGTCACAATAGATCCTTGCTTCTCTTAACCCCTGTGGTGTCACAATGCATCCCATGCCCTTTTAGGCCCCATGATGTCACAATGAATTATTTGATTCTTGCCTCCATGGTGGCGTAATTGTACCAGGTTTTACATGGGCCCCATGCTTTCACAATATATCCCTGCCCCTTTTAGGCCCATTGGTGTCACACGAGATCAATAGATGTTTAGCCTGCATTGGGTCACAATGGTTCCTTGCTTCTCTTAGCCCCTGTGGTGTCACAATGCATCCCATGCCCTTTTAGGCCACTTGATGTCACAATGAATCATTTGATTCTTGGCCTTCATGGTGGCATAATTGTACCAGGTTTTACTGGGGCCCCATGCTTTCACAATTCATCCCTGCCCCTTTTAGGCCCATTGGTGTCAAAAGGGATCATTAGATTGTTAGCCTGCATTGGGTCACAATGGTTCATTGCTTCTCTTAACCTCTGTGGTGTCACAATGCATCCCATGCCCTTTTAGGCCACTTGATGTCACAATGAACCATTTGATTCTTGGCCTCCATGGTGTCATAATGGTTCCTTGCTTCTATAGGTCCCCATGCTGTCACAATTCATCCCTGCCCCTTTTAGGCCCATTGGTGTCACAAGGGATCATTAGATTGTTAGCCTGCATTGGGTCACAATGGTTCCTTGCTTCTCTTAGCCTCTGTGGTGTCACAATGCATTCCAAGCCCTTTTAGGCCACTTGATGTCACAATGAACCATTTGATTCTTGGCCTTCATGGTGTCATAATGGTTCCTTGCTTCTATAGGTCCCCATGCTGTAGGTGTTCATCCGTGGTCCTTTTGCGCCCCCTGGTGTCAAAAGGGATTCTTAGATTGTTAGCCTGCATTGGGTCACAATGGTTCCTTGCTTCTCTTAACCCCTGTGGTGTCACAATGCATCCCATGCCCTTTTAGGCCACTTGATGTCACAATGAATCATTTGATTCTTGGCCTCCATGCTGTCATAATGGTTCCCTGTTTCTATTGGGCCCCATGCTGTCGCAATTCATCCCTGGCCCTTTTAGGCCCATTGGTGTCACAAGGGATCATTAGATTGTTATCCTCCATTGTGTCACAATGGATCCTTGCTTCTCTTAACCCCTGTGGTGTCACAATGCATCCCATGCCCTTTTAGGCCACTTGATGTCACAATGAATCATTTGATTCTTGTCCTCCACGGTGGCATAATAGATCCTTGCTTCTATTGGTCCACGTGCTGTAACAATCCATCCCTGGCCCTTTTTATACCCCCTGGTGCCACAAGGGATAATTAGATTGTTTGCCTGCATTGGGTCACAATGATTCCTTGCTTCTCTGAGCCCCTGTGATGTCACAATGCATCCCATGACCTTTTAGGCCACTTGGTGTTACAATGAATCATTAGAGTCTTGGCCTCTATGGTGTCATAATATTTCCATGATTTTATTGCGCCCCATGCTTTCACAATGCATCCCTGGCCCTATTTCAAGCCCTGGTGTCAAAAGGGATCATTAGATTGTTAGCCTGCATTGGGTCACAATGGTTCCTTGCTTCTCTTAACCTCTGTGGTGTCACAATGCATTCCAAGCCCTTTTAGGCCACTTGTTGTCACAATGAATCATTTGATTCTTGGCCTTCATGGTGTCATAATGTTTCCTTGCTTCTATAGGTCCCCATGCTGTCAGAGTTCATCCGTGGTCCTTTTGCGCCCCCTGGTGTCAAAAGGGATTCTTAGATTGTTAGCCTGCATTGGGTCACAATGGTTCCTTGCTTCTCTTAACCCCTGTGGTGTCACAATGCATCCCATGCCCTTTTAGGCCACTTGATGTCACAATGAATAATTTGATTCTTGGCCTTCATGGTGGCATAATTGTACCAGGTTTTACTGGGGCCCCATGCTTTCACAAATCATCCCTGCCCCTTTTAGGCCCATTGGTGTCACAAGGGATCATTAGATTGTTAGCCTGCATTGGGTCACAATGGTTCCTTGCTTCTCTTAGCCTCTGTGGTGTCACAATGCATTCCAAGCCCTTTTAGGCCACTTGATGTCACAATGAACCATTTGATTCTTGGCCTTCATGGTGTCATAATGGTTCCTTGCTTCTATAGGTCCCCATGCTGTAGGTGTTCATCCGTGGTCCTTTTGCGCCCCCTGGTGTCAAAAGGGATTCTTAGATTGTTAGCCTGCATTGGGTCACAATGGTTCCTTGCTTCTCTTAACCCCTGTGGTGTCACAATGCATCCCATGCCCTTTTAGGCCACTTGATGTCACAATGAATCATTTGATTCTTGGCCTCCATGCTGTCATAATGGTTCCCTGTTTCTATTGGGCCCCATGCTGTCGCAATTCATCCCTGGCCCTTTTAGGCCCATTGGTGTCACATGGGATCATTAGATTGTTATCCTCCATTGTGTCACAATGGATCCTTGCTTCTCTTAACCCCTGTGGTGTCACAATGCATCCCATGCCCTTTTAGGCCACTTGATGTCACAATGAATCATTTGATTCTTGTCCTCCACGGTGGCATAATAGATCCTTGCTTCTATTGGTCCACGTGCTGTAACAATCCATCCCTGGCCCTTTTTATACCCCCTGGTGCCACAAGGGATAATTAGATTGTTAGCCTGCATTGGGTCACAATGATTCCTTGCTTCTCTGAGCCCCTGTGGTGTCACAATGCATCCCATGACCTTTTAGGCCACTTGGTGTTACAATGAATCATTAGAGTCTTGGCCTCTATGGTGTCATAATATTTCCATGATTTTATTGCGCCCCATGCTTTCACAATGCATCCCTGGCCCTATTTCAAGCCCTGGTGTCAAAAGGGATCATTAGATTGTTAGCCTGCATTGGGTCACAATGGTTCCTTGCTTCTCTTAACCTCTGTGGTGTCACAATGCATTCCAAGCCCTTTTAGGCCACTTGGTCTTACAATGAATCATTTGATTCTTGGCCTTCATGGTGTCATAATGTTTCCTTGCTTCTATAGGTCCCCATGCTGTCAGAGTTCATCCATGGTCCTTTTGCGCACCATGGTGTCAAAAGGGATTCTTAGATTGTTAGCCTGCATTGGGTCACAATGGTTCCTTGCTTCTCTTAACCCCTGTGGTGTCACAATGCATCCCATGCCCTTTTAGGCCACTTGATGTCACAATGAATCATTTGATTCTTGGCCTTCATGGTGGCATAATTGTACCAGGGTTTACTGGGGCCCCATGCTTTCACAAATCATCCCTGCCCCTTTTAGGCCCATTGGTGTCACAAGGGATCATTAGATTGTTAGCCTGCATTGGGTCACAATGGTTCCTTGCTTCTCTTAACCTCTGTGGTGTCACAATGCATCCCATGCCCTTTTAGGCCACTTGATGTCACAAGAACCATTTGATTCTTGGCCTTCATGGTGTCATAATGGTTCCTTGCTTCTATAGGTCCCCATGCTGTCAGAGTTCATCCGTGGTCCTTTTGCGCCCCCTGGTGAAACAAGGGATCATTAGATGTTTAGCCTGCATTGGGTCACAATGGTTCCTTGCTTCTCTTAGCCCCTGTGGTGTCACAATGCATCCCATGACCTTTTAGGCCACTTGGTGTTACAATGAATCATTTGATTCTTGGCCTCTATGGTGTCATAATATTTCCATGTTTTTATTGTGCCCCACGCTTTCAGAATGCATCCCTGGCCCTATTACAAGCCCTGGTGTCACAAGGGATCATTAGATTGTTAGCCTGCATTGGGTCACAATGGTTCCTTGCTTCTCTTAACCTCTGTGGTGTCACAATGCATTCCAAGCCCTTTTAGGCCACTTGATGTCACAATGAATCATTTGATTCTTGGCCTTCATGGTGTCATAATGTTTCCTTGCTTCTATAGGTCCCCATGCTGTCAGAGTTCATCCGTGGTCCTTTTGCGCCCCCTGGTGTCAAAAGGGATTCTTAGATTGTTAGCCTGCATTGGGTCACAATGGTTCCTTGCTTCTCTTAACCCCTGTGGTGTCACAATGCATCCCATGCCCTTTTAGGCCACTTGATGTCACAATGAATCATTTGATTCTTGGCCTTCATGGTGGCATAATTGTACCAGGTTTTACTGGGGCCCCATGCTTTCACAAATCATCCCTGCCCCTTTTAGGCCCATTGGTGTCACAAGGGATCATTAGATTGTTAGCCTGCATTGGGTCACAATGGTTCCTTGCTTCTCTTAACCTCTGTGGTGTCACAATGCATCCCATGCCCTTTTAGGCCACTTGATGTCACAATGAACCATTTGATTCTTGGCCTTCACGGTGTCATAATGGTTCCTTGCTTCTATAGGTCCCCATGCTGTCAGAGTTCATCCGTGGTCCTTTTGCGCCCCCTGGTGTCAAAAGGGATTCTTAGATTGTTAGCATGCATTGGGTCACAATGGTTCCTTGCTTCTCTTAACCCCTGTGGTGTCACAATGCATCCCATGCCCTTTTAGGCCGCATGATGTCACAATGAATTATTTGATTCTTGGCCTCCATGGTGGCGTAATTGTACCAGGTTTTAATTGGGCCCCATGCTTTCACAATACATCCCTGCCCCTTTTAGGCCCATTGGTGTAACAAGGGATCATTAGATGTTTAGCCTGCATTGGGTCACAATGGTTCCTTGCTTCTCTTAGCCCCTGTGGTGTCACAATGCATCCCATGCCCTTTTAGGCCACTTGGTGTTACAATGAATAATTTGATTCTTGGCCTCTATGGTGTCATAATATTTCCATGTTTTTATTGTGCCCCACGCTTTCACAATGCATCCCTGGCCCTATTACAAGCCCTGGTGTCACAAGGGATCATTAGATTGTTAGCCTGCATTGGGTCACAATGGTTCCTTGCTTCTCTTAACCTCTGTGGTGTCACAATGCATTCCAAGCCCTTTTAGGCCACTTGTTGTCACAATGAATCATTTGATTCTTGGCCTTCATGGTGTCATAATGTTTCCTTGCTTCTGAAGGTCCCCATGCTGTCAGAGTTCATCCGTGGTTTTTTTGAGCCCCCTGGTGTCAAAAGGGATTCTTAGATTGTTAGCCTGCATTGGGTCACAATGGTTCCTTGCTTCTCTTAACCCCTGTGGTGTCACAATGCATCCCATGCCCTTTTAGGCCACTTGATGTCACAATGAATCATTTGATTCTTGGCCTTCATGGTGGCATAATTGTACCAGGTTTTACTGGGGCCCCATGCTTTCACAAATCATCCCTGCCCCTTTTAGGCCCATTAGAGTCACAAGGGATCATTAGATGTTTAGCCTGCATTGGGTCACAATGGTTCCTTGCTTCTCTTAACCTCTGTGGTGTCACAATGCATCCCATGCCCTTTTAGGCCACTTGATGTCACAATGAATCATTTGATTCTTGGCCTTCATGGTGTCATAATGTTTCCTTGTTTCTATTGGGCCCCATGCTGTCGCAATTCATCCCTGGCCCTTTTAGGCCCATTGGTGTCACAAGGGATCATTAGATTGTTAGCCTGCATTGGGTCACAATGGATCCTTGCTTCTCTTAACCCCAGTGATGTCACAATGCATCCCATGCCCTTTTAGGCCACTTGATGTCACAATGAATCATTTGATTCTTGGCCTTCATGGTGGCATAATTGTACCAGGTTTTACTGGGGCCCCATGCTTTCACAAATCATCCCTGCCCCTTTTAGGCCCATTGGTGTCACAAGGGATCATTAGATTGTTAGCCTGCATTGGGTCACAATGGTTCCTTGCTTCTCTTAACCTCTGTGCTGTCACAATGCATACCATGGCCTTTTAGGCCACTTGATGTCACAATGAATCATTTGATTCTTGGCCTCCATGGTGTCATAATGGTTCCTTGTTTCTATTGGGCCCCATGCTGTCACAATTCATCCGTGGTCCTTTTACGCCCCCTGGTGTCAAATGGGATCCTGTGATTATTAGCCTGCATTGGGTCACAATGGTTCCTTGCTTCTCTTAACCCCTGTGCTGTCACAATGCATCCCATGCCCTTTTAGGCCACATGATGTCACAATGAATTATTTGATTCTTGGCCTACATAGTGGCATAATAGATCCTTGCTTCTATTGGTCCCCGTGCTGTAACAATTAATCCCTGCCCCTTATAGGCCCATTGGTGTCAAAAGGGATCATTAGATTGTTAGCCTGCATTGGGTCACAATGGATCCTTGCTTCTCTTAACCCCTGTGCTGTCACAATGCATCCCATGCCCTTTTAGGCCACATGATGTCACAATGTATTATTTGATTCTTGGCCTCCATGGTGGCATAACTGTACCAGGTTTTACTTGGGCCCCATGCTTTCACAATTCATCCCTGGCCCTTTTAGGCCCATTGGTGTCACAAGGGATCATTAGATGTTTAGCCTGCATTGGGTCACAATGGTTCCTTGCTTCTCTTAACCTCTGTGGTGTCACAATGCATTCCAAGCCCTTTTAGGCCACTTGTTTTCACAATGAATCATTTGATTCTTGGCCTTCATGGTGTCATAATGTTTCCTTGCTTCTATAGGTCCCCATGCTGTCAGAGTTCATCCGTGGTCCTTTTGCGCCCCCTGGTGTCAAAAGGGATTCTTAGATTGTTAGCCTGCATTGGGTCACAATGGTTCCTTGCTTCTCTTAACCCCTGTGGTGTCACAATGCATCCCATGCCCTTTTAGGCCACTTGATGTCACAATGAATCATTTGATTCTTGGCCTTCATGGTGGCATAATTGTACCAGGTTTTACTGGGGCCCCATGCTTTCACAAATCATCCCTGCCCCTTTTAGGCCCATTGGTGTCACAAGGGATCATTAGATTGTTAGCCTGCATTGGGTCACAATGGTTCCTTGCTTCTCTTAACCTCTGTGGTGTCACAATGCATCCCATGCCCTTTTAGGCCACTTGATGTCACAAGAACCATTTGATTCTTGGCCTTCATGGTGTCATAATGGTTCCTTGCTTCTATAGGTCCCCATGCTGTCAGAGTTCATCCGTGGTCCTTTTACGCCCCCTGGTGTCACAAGGGATCATTAGATGTTTAGCCTGCATTGGGTCACAATGGTTCCTTGCTTCTCTTAGCCCCTGTGGTGTCACAATGCATCCCATGACCTTTTAGGCCACTTGGTGTTACAATGAATCATTTGATTCTTGGCCTCTATGGTGTCATAATATTTCCATGTTTTTATTGTGCCCCACGCTTTCACAATGCATCCCTGGCCCTATTACAAGCCCTGGTGTCACAAGGGATCATTAGATTGTTAGCCTGCATTGGGTCACAATGGTTCCTTGCTTCTCTTAACCCCTGTGGTGTCACAATGCATTCCAAGCCCTTTTAGGCCACTTGTTGTCACAATGAATCATTTGATTCTTGGCCTTCATGGTGTCATAATGTTTCCTTGCTTCTATAGGTCCCCATGCTGTCAGAGTTCATCCGTGGTCCTTTTGCGCCCCCTGGTGTCAAAAGGGATTCTTAGATTGTTAGCCTGCATTGGGTCACAATGGTTCCTTGCTTCTCTTAACCCCTGTGGTGTCACAATGCATCCCATGCCCTTTTAGGCCACTTGATGTCACAATGAATCATTTGATTCTTGGCCTTCATGGTGGCATAATTGTACCAGGTTTTACTGGGGCCCCATGCTTTCACAAATCATCCCTGCCCCTTTTAGGCCCATTGGTGTCACAAGGGATCATTAGATTGTTAGCCTGCATTGGGTCACAATGGTTCCTTGCTTCTCTTAACCTCTGTGGTGTCACAATGCATCCCATGCCCTTTTAGGCCACTTGATGTCACAATGAATCATTTGATTCTTGGCCTTCATGGTGTCATAATGTTTCCTTGTTTCTATTGGGCCCCATGCTGTCGCAATTCATCCCTGGCCCTTTTAGGCCCATTGGTGTCACAAGGGATCATTAGATTGTTAGCCTGCATTGGGTCACAATGGATCCTTGCTTCTCTTAACCCCAGTGATGTCACAATGCATCCCATGCCCTTTTAGGCCACTTGATGTCACAATGAATCATTTGATTCTTGGCCTTCATGGTGGCATAATTGTACCAGGTTTTACTGGGGCCCCATGCTTTCACAAATCATCCCTGCCCCTTTTAGGCCCATTGGTGTCACAAGGGATCATTAGATTGTTAGCCTGCATTGGGTCACAATGGTTCCTTGCTTCTCTTAACCTCTGTGCTGTCACAATGCATACCATGCCCTTTTAGGCCACTTGATGTCACAATGAATCATTTGATTCTTGGCCTCCATGGTGTCATAATGGTTCCTTGTTTCTATTGGGCCCCATGCTGTCACAATTCATCCGTGGTCCTTTTACGCCCCCTGGTGTCAAATGGGATCCTGTGATTATTAGCCTGCATTGGGTCACAATGGTTCCTTGCTTCTCTTAACCCCTGTGCTGTCACAATGCATCCCATGCCCTTTTAGGCCACATGATGTCACAATGAATTATTTGATTCTTGGCCTACATAGTGGCATAATAGATCCTTGCTTCTATTGGTCCCCGTGCTGTAACAATTAATCCCTGGCCCTTTTAGGCCCATTGGTGTCACAAGGGATCATTAGATTGTTAGCCTGCATTGGGTCACAATGGTTCCTTGCTTCTCTTAACCCCTGTGGTGTCACAATGCATCCCATGCCCTTTTAGGCCACTTGATGTCACAATGAATCATTTGATTCTTGGCCTTCATGGTGGCATAATTGTACCAGGTTTTACTGGGGCCCCATGCTTTCACAAATCATCCCTGCCCCTTTTAGGCCCATTGGTGTCACAAGGGATCATTAGATTGTTAGCCTGCATTGGGTCACAATGGTTCCTTGCTTCTCTTAACCTCTGTGGTGTCACAATGCATCCCATGCCCTTTTAGGCCACTTGATGTCACAATGAACCATTTGATTCTTGGCCTTCACGGTGTCATAATGGTTCCTTGCTTCTATAGGTCCCCATGCTGTCAGAGTTCATCCGTGGTCCTTTTGCGCCCCCTGGTGTCAAAAGGGATTCTTAGATTGTTAGCATGCATTGGGTCACAATGGTTCCTTGCTTCTCTTAACCCCTGTGGTGTCACAATGCATCCCATGCCCTTTTAGGCCGCATGATGTCACAATGAATTATTTGATTCTTGGCCTCCATGGTGGCGTAATTGTACCAGGTTTTAATTGGGCCCCATGCTTTCACAATACATCCCTGCCCCTTTTAGGCCCATTGGTGTAACAAGGGATCATTAGATGTTTAGCCTGCATTGGGTCACAATGGTTCCTTGCTTCTCTTAGCCCCTGTGGTGTCACAATGCATCCCATGCCCTTTTAGGCCACTTGGTGTTACAATGAATCATTTGATTCTTGGCCTCTATGGTGTCATAATATTTCCATGTTTTTATTGTGCCCCACGCTTTCACAATGCATCCCTGGCCCTATTACAAGCCCTGGTGTCACAAGGGATCATTAGATTGTTAGCCTGCATTGGGTCACAATGGTTCCTTGCTTCTCTTAACCTCTGTGGTGTCACAATGCATTCCAAGCCCTTTTAGGCCACTTGTTGTCACAATGAATCATTTGATTCTTGGCCTTCATGGTGTCATAATGTTTCCTTGCTTCTGAAGGTCCCCATGCTGTCAGAGTTCATCCGTGGTTTTTTTGAGCCCCCTGGTGTCAAAAGGGATTCTTAGATTGTTAGCCTGCATTGGGTCACAATGGTTCCTTGCTTCTCTTAACCCCTGTGGTGTCACAATGCATCCCATGCCCTTTTAGGCCACTTGATGTCACAATGAATCATTTGATTCTTGGCCTTCATGGTGGCATAATTGTACCAGGTTTTACTGGGGCCCCATGCTTTCACAAATCATCCCTGCCCCTTTTAGGCCCATTGGTGTCACAAGGGATCATTAGATTGTTAGCCTGCATTGGGTCACAATGGTTCCTTGCTTCTCTTAACCTCTGTGGTGTCACAATGCATCCCATGCCCTTTTAGGCCACTTGATGTCACAATGAATCATTTGATTCTTGGCCTTCATGGTGTCATAATGTTTCCTTGTTTCTATTGGGCCCCATGCTGTCGCAATTCATCCCTGGCCCTTTTAGGCCCATTGGTGTCACAAGGGATCATTAGATTGTTAGCCTGCATTGGGTCACAATGGATCCTTGCTTCTCTTAACCCCAGTGATGTCACAATGCATCCCATGCCCTTTTAGGCCACTTGATGTCACAATGAATCATTTGATTCTTGGCCTTCATGGTGGCATAATTGTACCAGGTTTTACTGGGGCCCCATGCTTTCACAAATCATCCCTGCCCCTTTTAGGCCCATTGGTGTCACAAGGGATCATTAGATTGTTAGCCTGCATTGGGTCACAATGGTTCCTTGCTTCTCTTAACCTCTGTGCTGTCACAATGCATACCATGCCCTTTTAGGCCACTTGATGTCACAATGAATCATTTGATTCTTGGCCTCCATGGTGTCATAATGGTTCCTTGTTTCTATTGGGCCCCATGCTGTCACAATTCATCCGTGGTCCTTTTACGCCCCCTGGTGTCAAATGGGATCCTGTGATTATTAGCCTGCATTGGGTCACAATGGTTCCTTGCTTCTCTTAACCCCTGTGCTGTCACAATGCATCCCATGCCCTTTTAGGCCACATGATGTCACAATGAATTATTTGATTCTTGGCCTACATAGTGGCATAATAGATCCTTGCTTCTATTGGTCCCCGTGCTGTAACAATTAATCCCTGGCCCTTTTAGGCCCATTGGTGTCAGAAGGGATCATTAGATTGTTAGCCTGCATTGGGTCACAATGGTTCCTTGCTTCTCTTAACCCCTGTGGTGTCACAATGCATCCCATGCCCTTTTAGGCCACTTGATGTCACAATGAATCATTTGATTCTTGGCCTTCATGGTGGCATAATTGTACCAGGTTTTACTGGGGCCCCATGCTTTCACAAATCATCCCTGCCCCTTTTAGGCCCATTGGTGTCACAAGGGATCATTAGATTGTTAGCCTGCATTGGGTCACAATGGTTCCTTGCTTCTCTTAACCTCTGTGGTGTCACAATGCATCCCATGCCCTTTTAGGCCACTTGATGTCACAATGAACCATTTGATTCTTGGCCTTCACGGTGTCATAATGGTTCCTTGCTTCTATAGGTCCCCATGCTGTCAGAGTTCATCCGTGGTCCTTTTGCGCCCCCTGGTGTCAAAAGGGATTCTTAGATTGTTAGCATGCATTGGGTCACAATGGTTCCTTGCTTCTCTTAACCCCTGTGGTGTCACAATGCATCCCATGCCCTTTTAGGCCGCATGATGTCACAATGAATTATTTGATTCTTGGCCTCCATGGTGGCGTAATTGTACCAGGTTTTAATTGGGCCCCATGCTTTCACAATACATCCCTGCCCCTTTTAGGCCCATTGGTGTAACAAGGGATCATTAGATGTTTAGCCTGCATTGGGTCACAATGGTTCCTTGCTTCTCTTAGCCCCTGTGGTGTCACAATGCATCCCATGCCCTTTTAGGCCACTTGGTGTTACAATGAATCATTTGATTCTTGGCCTCTATGGTGTCATAATATTTCCATGTTTTTATTGTGCCCCACGCTTTCACAATGCATCCCTGGCCCTATTACAAGCCCTGGTGTCACAAGGGATCATTAGATTGTTAGCCTGCATTGGGTCACAATGGTTCCTTGCTTCTCTTAACCTCTGTGGTGTCACAATGCATTCCAAGCCCTTTTAGGCCACTTGTTGTCACAATGAATCATTTGATTCTTGGCCTTCATGGTGTCATAATGTTTCCTTGCTTCTGAAGGTCCCCATGCTGTCAGAGTTCATCCGTGGTTTTTTTGAGCCCCCTGGTGTCAAAAGGGATTCTTAGATTGTTAGCCTGCATTGGGTCACAATGGTTCCTTGCTTCTCTTAACCCCTGTGGTGTCACAATGCATCCCATGCCCTTTTAGGCCACTTGATGTCACAATGAATCATTTGATTCTTGGCCTTCATGGTGGCATAATTGTACCAGGTTTTACTGGGGCCCCATGCTTTCACAAATCATCCCTGCCCCTTTTAGGCCCATTGGTGTCACAAGGGATCATTAGATTGTTAGCCTGCATTGGGTCACAATGGTTCCTTGCTTCTCTTAACCTCTGTGGTGTCACAATGCATCCCATGCCCTTTTAGGCCACTTGATGTCACAATGAATCATTTGATTCTTGGCCTTCATGGTGTCATAATGTTTCCTTGTTTCTATTGGGCCCCATGCTGTCGCAATTCATCCCTGGCCCTTTTAGGCCCATTGGTGTCACAAGGGATCATTAGATTGTTAGCCTGCATTGGGTCACAATGGATCCTTGCTTCTCTTAACCCCAGTGATGTCACAATGCATCCCATGCCCTTTTAGGCCACTTGATGTCACAATGAATCATTTGATTCTTGGCCTTCATGGTGGCATAATTGTACCAGGTTTTACTGGGGCCCCATGCTTTCACAAATCATCCCTGCCCCTTTTAGGCCCATTGGTGTCACAAGGGATCATTAGATTGTTAGCCTGCATTGGGTCACAATGGTTCCTTGCTTCTCTTAACCTCTGTGCTGTCACAATGCATACCATGCCCTTTTAGGCCACTTGATGTCACAATGAATCATTTGATTCTTGGCCTCCATGGTGTCATAATGGTTCCTTGTTTCTATTGGGCCCCATGCTGTCACAATTCATCCGTGGTCCTTTTACGCCCCCTGGTGTCAAATGGGATCCTGTGATTATTAGCCTGCATTGGGTCACAATGGTTCCTTGCTTCTCTTAACCCCTGTGCTGTCACAATGCATCCCATGCCCTTTTAGGCCACATGATGTCACAATGAATTATTTGATTCTTGGCCTACATAGTGGCATAATAGATCCTTGCTTCTATTGGTCCCCGTGCTGTAACAATTAATCCCTGCCCCTTATAGGCCCATTGGTGTCAAAAGGGATCATTAGATTGTTAGCCTGCATTGGGTCACAATGGATCCTTGCTTCTCTTAACCCCTGTGCTGTCACAATGCATCCCATGCCCTTTTAGGCCACATGATGTCACAATGTATTATTTGATTCTTGGCCTCCATGGTGGCATAACTGTACCAGGTTTTACTTGGGCCCCATGCTTTCACAATTCATCCCTGGCCCTTTTAGGCCCATTGGTGTCACAAGGGATCATTAGATGTTTAGCCTGCATTGGGTCACAATGGTTCCTTGCTTCTCTTAACCTCTGTGGTGTCACAATGCATTCCAAGCCCTTTTAGGCCACTTTTTTTCACAATGAATCATTTGATTCTTGGCCTTCATGGTGTCATAATGTTTCCTTGCTTCTATAGGTCCCCATGCTGTCAGAGTTCATCCGTGGTCTTTTTGCGCCCCCTGGTGTCAAAAGGGATTCTTAGATTGTTAGCCTGCATTGGGTCACAATGGTTCCTTGCTTCTCTTAACCCCTGTGGTGTCACAATGCATCCCATGCCCTTTTAGGCCACTTGATGTCACAATGAATCATTTGATTCTTGGCCTTCATGGTGGCATAATTGTACCAGGTTTTACTGGGGCCCCATGCTTTCACAAATCATCCCTGCCCCTTTTAGGCCCATTGGTGTCACAAGGGATCATTAGATTGTTAGCCTGCATTGGGTCACAATGGTTCCTTGCTTCTCTTAACCTCTGTGGTGTCACAATGCATCCCATGCCCTTTTAGGCCACTTGATGTCACAAGAACCATTTGATTCTTGGCCTTCATGGTGTCATAATGGTTCCTTGCTTCTATAGGTCCCCATGCTGTCAGAGTTCATCCGTGGTCCTTTTACGCCCCCTGGTGTCACAAGGGATCATTAGATGTTTAGCCTGCATTGGGTCACAATGGTTCCTTGCTTCTCTTAGCCCCTGTGGTGTCACAATGCATCCCATGACCTTTTAGGCCACTTGGTGTTACAATGAATCATTTGATTCTTGGCCTCTATGGTGTCATAATATTTCCATGTTTTTATTGTGCCCCACGCTTTCACAATGCATCCCTGGCCCTATTACAAGCCCTGGTGTCACAAGGGATCATTAGATTGTTAGCCTGCATTGGGTCACAATGGTTCCTTGCTTCTCTTAACCTCTGTGGTGTCACAATGCATTCCAAGCCCTTTTAGGCCACTTGTTGTCACAATGAATCATTTGATTCTTGGCCTTCATGGTGTCATAATGTTTCCTTGCTTCTATAGGTCCCCATGCTGTCAGAGTTCATCCGTGGTCCTTTTGCGCCCCCTGGTGTCAAAAGGGATTCTTAGATTGTTAGCCTGCTTTGGGTCACAATGGTTCCTTGCTTCTCTTAACCCCTGTGGTGTCACAATGCATCCCATGCCCTTTTAGGCCACTTGATGTCACAATGAATCATTTGATTCTTGGCCTTCATGGTGGCATAATTGTACCAGGTTTTACTGGGGCCCCATGCTTTCACAAATCATCCCTGCCCCTTTTAGGCCCATTGGTGTCACAAGGGATCATTAGATTGTTAGCCTGCATTGGGTCACAATGGTTCCTTGCTTCTCTTAACCTCTGTGGTGTCACAATGCATCCCATGCCCTTTTAGGCCACTTGATGTCACAATGAATCATTTGATTCTTGGCCTTCATGGTGTCATAATGTTTCCTTGTTTCTATTGGGCCCCATGCTGTCGCAATTCATCCCTGGCCCTTTTAGGCCCATTGGTGTCACAAGGGATCATTAGATTGTTAGCCTGCATTGGGTCACAATGGATCCTTGCTTCTCTTAACCCCAGTGATGTCACAATGCATCCCATGCCCTTTTAGGCCACTTGATGTCACAATGAATCATTTGATTCTTGGCCTTCATGGTGGCATAATTGTACCAGGTTTTACTGGGGCCCCATGCTTTCACAAATCATCCCTGCCCCTTTTAGGCCCATTGGTGTCACAAGGGATCATTAGATTGTTAGCCTGCATTGGGTCACAATGGTTCCTTGCTTCTCTTAACCTCTGTGCTGTCACAATGCATACCATGGCCTTTTAGGCCACTTGATGTCACAATGAATCATTTGATTCTTGGCCTCCATGGTGTCATAATGGTTCCTTGTTTCTATTGGGCCCCATGCTGTCACAATTCATCCGTGGTCCTTTTACGCCCCCTGGTGTCAAATGGGATCCTGTGATTATTAGCCTGCATTGGGTCACAATGGTTCCTTGCTTCTCTTAACCCCTGTGCTGTCACAATGCATCCCATGCCCTTTTAGGCCACATGATGTCACAATGAATTATTTGATTCTTGGCCTACATAGTGGCATAATAGATCCTTGCTTCTATTGGTCCCCGTGCTGTAACAATTAATCCCTGGCCCTTTTAGGCCCATTGGTGTCACAAGGGATCATTAGATTGTTAGCCTGCATTGGGTCACAATGGTTCCTTGCTTCTCTTATCCTCTGTGGTGTCACAATGCATCCCATGCCCTTTTAGGCCACTTGATGTCACAATGAATCATTTGATTCTTGGCCTCCATGGTGGCGTAATTGTACCAGGTTTTAATTGGGCCCCATGCTTTCACAATGCATTTCTGCCCCTTATAGGCCCATTGGTGTCAAAAGGGATTCTAAGATTGTTAGCTTGCTTTGGGTCACAATGGTTCCTTGCTTCTCTTAACCTCTGTGGTGTCACAATGCCTCCCATGCCCTTTTAGGCCACTTGGTGTTACAATGAATCATTTGATTCTTGGCCTCCATGGTGTCATAATGGTTCCCGGTTTCTATTGGGCCCCATGCTATCGCAATTCATCCCTGCCCCTTTTAGGCCCATTGGTGTCACAAGGGATCATTAGATTGTTATCCTCCATTGGGTCACAATGGATCCTTGCTTCTCTTAACCCCTGTGATGTCACAATTCATCCCATGCACTTTTAGGCCACTTGATGTCACAATGAATCATTTGATTCTTGGCCTCCACGGTGGCATAATAGATCCTTGCTTCTATTGGTCCACGTGCTGTAACAATCCATCCCTGGCCCTTTGTATACCCCCTGGTGCCACAAGGGATCATTAGATTGTTAGCCTGCATTGGGTCACAATGATTCCTTGCTTCTCTTAACCTCTGTGTTGTCACAATGCATTCCAAGACGTTTTAGGCCACTTGATGTCACAATGAATCATTTGATTCTTGGCCTTCATGGTGTCATAATGTTTCCTTGCTTCTATAGGTCCCCATGCTGTCAGAGTTCATCCGTGGTCATTTTGCGACCCCCGGTGTCAAAAGGGATTCTTAGATTGTTAGCCTCCATTGGGTCACAATAGATCCTATTTTCTCTTAACCCCTGTGGTGTCACAATGCATCCCATGCCCTTTTAGGCCACCTGATGTCAAAATGAATCATTTGATTCTTGGCCTCCATGGTGGCATAATTGTACCAGGTTTTAATTGGGCCCCATGATTTCACAATACATCCCTGCCCCTTTTAGGCACATTGGTGTCACAAGGGATCATTAGATGTTTAGCCTGCATTGGGTCACAATGGTTCCTTGCTTCTCTTAGCCCCTGTGGTGTCACAATGCATTCCAAGCCCTTTTAGGCCACTTGATGTCACAATGAACCATTTGATTCTTGGCCTCCATGGTGTCATAATGGTTCCCTGTTTCTATTGGGCCCCATGCTGTCGCAATTCATCCCTGCCCCTTTTAGGCCCATTGGTGTCACAAGGGATCATTAGATTGTCAGCCTGCATTGGGTCACAATGGTTCCTTGCTTCTCTTAGCCCCTGTGGTGTCACAATGCATCCCATGCCCTTTTAGGCCACTTGGTGTTACACTGAATAATTTGATTCTTGGCCTCTATGGTGTCATAATATTTCCATGATTTTATTGCGCCCCATGCTTTCACAATGCATCCCTGGCCCTATTTCAAGCCCTGGTGTCAAAAGGGATCATTAGATTGTTAGCCTGCATTGGGTCACAATGGTTCCTTGCTTCTCTTAACCCCTGTGGTGTCACAATGCATCCCATGCCCTTTTAGGCCACTTGATGTCACAATGAACCATTTGATTCTTGGCCTCCACGGTGGCATAATAGATCCTTGCTTCTATTGGTCCCCGTGCTGTGACAATCCATCCCTGGCCCTTTTTATACCCCCTGGTGCCACAAGGGATCATTAGATTGTTAGCCTGCATTGGGTCACAATGGTTCCTTGCTTCATTTAGCCTCTGTGGTGTCACAATGCATTCCAAGCCCTTTTACGCCACTTGATGTCACAATGAATTATTTGATTCTTGGCCTTCATGGTGGCATAATTGTACCAGGTTTTACTGGGGCCCCATGCTTTCACAAATCATCCCTGCCCCTTTTAGGCCCATTGGTGTCACAAGGGATCATTAGATTGTTAGCCTGCATTGGGTCACAATGGTTCCTTGCTTCTCTTAGCCTCTGTGGTGTCACAATGCATTCCAAGCCCTTTTAGGCCACTTGATGTCACAATGAATCATTTGATTCTTGGCCTTCATGGTGTCATAATGGTTCCTTGCTTCTATAGGTCCCCATGCTGTAGGTGTTCATCCGTGGTCCTTTTGCGCCCCCTGGTGTCAAAAGGGATTCTTAGATTGTTAGCCTGCATTGGGTCACAATGGTTCCTTGCTTCTCTTAACCCCTGTGGTGTCACAATGCATCCCATGCCCTTTTAGGCCACTTGATGTCACAATGAATCATTTGATTCTTGGCCTCCATGCTGTCATAATGGTTCCCTGTTTCTATTGGGCCCCATGCTGTCGCAATTCATCCCTGGCCCTTTTAGGCCCATTGGTGTCACAAGGGATCATTAGATTGTTATCCTCCATTGTGTCACAATGGATCCTTGCTTCTCTTAACCCCTGTGGTGTCACAATGCATCCCATGCCCTTTTAGGCCACTTGATGTCACAATGAATCATTTGATTCTTGTCCTCCACGGTGGCATAATAGATCCTTGCTTCTATTGGTCCACGTGCTGTAACAATCCATCCCTGGCCCTTTTTATACCCCCTGGTGCCACAAGGGATAATTAGATTGTTAGCCTGCATTGGGTCACAATGGTTCCTTGCTTCTCTTAACCCCTGTGCTGTCACAATGCATCCCATGCCCTTTTAGGCCTCATGATGTCACAATGAATCATTAGAGTCTTGGCCTCTATGGTGTCATAATATTTCCATGATTTTATTGCGCCCCATGCTTTCACAATGCATCCCTGGCCCTATTTCAAGCCCTGGTGTCAAAAGGGATCATTAGATTGTTAGCCTGCATTGGGTCACAATGGTTCCTTGCTTCTCTTAACCTCTGTGGTGTCACAATGCATCCCATGCCCTTTTAGGCCACTTGATGTCACAATGAATCATTTGATTCTTGTCCTTCATGGTGTCATAATGGTTCCTTGCTTCTATAGGTCCCCATGCTGTCAGAGTTCATCCGTGGTCCTTTTGCGCCCCCTGGTGTCAAAAGGGATTCTTAGATTGTTAGCCTCCATTGGGTCACAATAGATCCTTGTTTCTCTTAACCCCTGTGGTGTCACAATGCATCCCATGCCCTTTTAGGCCACATGATGTCACAATGAATTATTTGATTCTTGGCCTCCATGGTGGCGTAATTGTACCAGGTTTTAATTGGGCCCCATGCTTTCACAATATATCCCTGCACCTTTTAGGCCTATTGGTGTCACAAGGGATCATTAGATGTTTAGCCTGCATTGGGTCACAATGGTTCCTTGCTTCTCTTAGCCCCTGTGGTGTCACAATGCATCCCATGCCCTTTTAGGCCACTTGGTGTTACAATGAATCATTTGATTCTTGGCCTCTATGGTGTCATAATATTTCCATGTTTTTATTGTGCCCCACGCTTTCACAATGCATCCCTGGCCCTATTACGAGCCCTGGTGTCACAAGGGTTCATTAGATTGTTAGCCTGCATTGGGTCACAATGGTTCCTTGCTTCTCTTAACCTCTGTGGTGTCACAATGCATCCCATGCCCTTTTAGGCCACTTGGTCTTACAATGAATCATTTGATTCTTGGCCTTCATGGTGTCATAATGTTTCCTTGCTTCTATAGGTCCCCATGCTGTCAGAGTTCATCCGTGGTCCTTTTGCGCCCCCTGGTGTCAAAAGGGATTCTTAGATTGTTAGCCTGCATTGGGTCACAATGGTTCCTTGCTTCTCTTAACCCCTGTGGTGTCACAATGCATCCCATGCCCTTTTAGGCCACTTGATGTCACAATGAATCATTTGATTCTTGGCCTTCATGGTGGCATAATTGTACCAGGTTTTACTGGGGCCCCATGCTTTCACAAATCATCCCTGCCCCTTTTAGGCCCATTGGTGTCACAAGGGATCATTAGATTGTTAGCCTGCATTGGGTCACAATGGTTCCTTGCTTCTCTTAACCTCTGTGGTGTCACAATGCATCCCATGCCCTTTTAGGCCACTTGATGTCACAATGAATCATTTGATTCTTGGCCTTCATGGTGTCATAATGTTTCCTTGTTTCTATTGGGCCCCATGCTGTCGCAATTCATCCCTGGCCCTTTTAGGCCCATTGGTGTCACAAGGGATCATTAGATTGTTAGCCTGCATTGGGTCACAATGGATCCTTGCTTCTCTTAACCCCAGTGATGTCACAATGCATCCCATGCCCTTTTAGGCCACTTGATGTCACAATGAATCATTTGATTCTTGGCCTTCATGGTGGCATAATTGTACCAGGTTTTACTGGGGCCCCATGCTTTCACAAATCATCCCTGCCCCTTTTAGGCCCATTGGTGTCACAAGGGATCATTAGATTGTTAGCCTGCATTGGGTCACAATGGTTCCTTGCTTCTCTTAACCTCTGTGGTGTCACAATGCATACCATGCCCTTTTAGGCCACTTGATGTCACAATGAATCATTTGATTCTTGGCCTCCATGGTGTCATAATGGTTCCTTGTTTCTATTGGGCCCCATGCTGTCACAATTCATCCGTGGTCCTTTTGCGCCCCCTGGTGTCAAAAGGGATTCTTAGATTGTTAGCCTGCATTGGGTCACAATGGATCCTTGCTTCTCTTAACCCCTGTGCTGTCACAATGCATCCCATGCCCTTTTAGGCCACATGATGTCACAATGAATTATTTGATTCTTGGCCTACATAGTGGCATAATAGATCCTTGCTTCTATTGGTCCCCGTGCTGTAACAATTAATCCCTGGCCCTTTTAGGCCCATTGGTGTCACAAGGGATCATTAGATTGTTAGCCTGCATTGGGTCACAATGGTTCCTTGCTTCTCTTATCCTCTGTGGTGTCACAATGCATCCCATGCCCTTTTAGGCCACTTGATGTCACAATGAATCATTTGATTCTTGGCCTCCATGGTGGCGTAATTGTACCAGGTTTTAATTGGGCCCCATGCTTTCACAATGCATTTCTGCCCCTTATAGGCCCATTGGTGTCAAAAGGGATTCTTAGATTGTTAGCTTGCTTTGGGTCACAATGGTTCCTTGCTTCTCTTAACCTCTGTGGTGTCACAATGCCTCCCATGCCCTTTTAGGCCACTTGGTGTTACAATGAATCATTTGATTCTTGGCCTCCATGGTGTCATAATGGTTCCCGGTTTCTATTGGGCCCCATGCTATCGCAATTCATCCCTGCCCCTTTTAGGCCCATTGGTGTCACAAGGGATCATTAGATTGTTATCCTCCATTGGGTCACAATGGATCCTTGCTTCTCTTAACCCCTGTGATGTCACAATTCATCCCATGCACTTTTAGGCCACTTGATGTCACAATGAATCATTTGATTCTTGGCCTCCACGGTGGCATAATAGATCCTTGCTTCTATTGGTCCACGTGCTGTAACAATCCATCCCTGGCACTTTTTATACCCCCTGGTGCCACAAGGGATCATTAGATTGTTAGCCTGCATTGGGTCACAATGATTCCTTGCTTCTCTGAGCCCCTGTGGTGTCACAATGCATCCCATGACCTTTTAGGCCACTTGGTGTTACAATGAATCATTAGAGTCTTGGCCTCTATGGTGTCATAATATTTCCATGATTTTATTGCGCCCCATGCTTTCACAATGCATCCCTGGCCCTATTTCAAGCCCTGGTGTCAAAAGGGATCATTAGATTGTTAGCCTGCATTGGGTCACAATGGTTCCTTGCTTCTCTTAACCCCTGTGGTGTCACAATGCATCCCATGCCCTTTTAGGCCACTTGATGTCACAATGAACCATTTGATTCTTGGCCTCCACGGTGGCATAATAGATCCTTGCTTCTATTGGTCCCCGTGCTGTGACAATCCATCCCTGGCCCTTTTTATACCCCCTGGTGCCACAAGGGATCATTAGATTGTTAGCCTGCATTGGGTCACAATGGTTCCTTGCTTCATTTAGCCTCTGTGGTGTCACAATGCATTCCAAGCCCTTTTACGCCACTTGATGTCACAATGAATTATTTGATTCTTGGCCTTCATGGTGGCATAATTGTACCAGGTTTTACTGGGGCCCCATGCTTTCACAAATCATCCCTGCCCCTTTTAGGCCCATTGGTGTCACAAGGGATCATTAGATTGTTAGCCTGCATTGGGTCACAATGGTTCCTTGCTTCTCTTAGCCTCTGTGGTGTCACAATGCATTCCAAGCCCTTTTAGGCCACTTGATGTCACAATGAATCATTTGATTCTTGGCCTTCATGGTGTCATAATGGTTCCTTGCTTCTATAGGTCCCCATGCTGTAGGTGTTCATCCGTGGTCCTTTTGCGCCCCCTGGTGTCAAAAGGGATTCTTAGATTGTTAGCCTGCATTGGGTCACAATGGTTCCTTGCTTCTCTTAACCCCTGTGGTGTCACAATGCATCCCATGCCCTTTTAGGCCACTTGATGTCACAATGAATCATTTGATTCTTGGCCTCCATGCTGTCATAATGGTTCCCTGTTTCTATTGGGCCCCATGCTGTCGCAATTCATCCCTGGCCCTTTTAGGCCCATTGGTGTCACAAGGGATCATTAGATTGTTATCCTCCATTGTGTCACAATGGATCCTTGCTTCTCTTAACCTCTGTGGTGTCACAATGCATCCCATGCCCTTTTAGGCCACTTGATGTCACAATGAATCATTTGATTCTTGTCCTCCACGGTGGCATAATAGATCCTTGCTTCTATTGGTCCACGTGCTGTAACAATCCATCCCTGGCCCTTTTTATACCCCCTGGTGCCACAAGGGATAATTAGATTGTTAGCCTGCATTGGGTCACAATGGTTCCTTGCTTCTCTTAACCCCTGGGCTGTCACAATGCATCCCATGCCCTTTTAGGCCTCATGATGTCACAATGAATCATTAGAGTCTTGGCCTCTATGGTGTCATAATATTTCCATGATTTTATTGCGCCCCATGCTTTCACAATGCATCCCTGGCCCTATTTCAAGCCCTGGTGTCAAAAGGGATCATTAGATTGTTAGCCTGCATTGGGTCACAATGGTTCCTTGCTTCTCTTAACCTCTGTGGTGTCACAATGCATCCCATGCCCTTTTAGGCCACTTGATGTCACAATGAATCATTTGATTCTTGTCCTTCATGGTGTCATAATGGTTCCTTGCTTCTATAGGTCCCCATGCTGTCAGAGTTCATCCGTGGTCCTTTTGCGCCCCCTGGTGTCAAAAGGGATTCTTAGATTGTTAGCCTCCATTGGGTCACAATAGATCCTTGTTTCTCTTAACCCCTGTGGTGTCACAATGCATCCCATGCCCTTTTAGGCCACATGATGTCACAATGAATTATTTGATTCTTGGCCTCCATGGTGGCGTAATTGTACCAGGTTTTAATTGGGCCCCATGCTTTCACAATATATCCCTGCACCTTTTAGGCCTATTGGTGTCACAAGGGATCATTAGATGTTTAGCCTGCATTGGGTCACAATGGTTCCTTGCTTCTCTTAGCCCCTGTGGTGTCACAATGCATCCCATGCCCTTTTAGGCCACTTGGTGTTACAATGAATCATTTGATTCTTGGCCTCTATGGTGTCATAATATTTCCATGTTTTTATTGTGCCCCACGCTTTCACAATGCATCCCTGGCCCTATTACGAGCCCTGGTGTCACAAGGGTTCATTAGATTGTTAGCCTGCATTGGGTCACAATGGTTCCTTGCTTCTCTTAACCTCTGTGGTGTCACAATGCATTCCAAGCCCTTTTAGGCCACTTGGTCTTACAATGAATCATTTGATTCTTGGCCTTCATGGTGTCATAATGTTTCCTTGCTTCTATAGGACCCCATGCTGTCAGAGTTCATCCATGGTCCTTTTGCGCACCATGGTGTCAAAAGGGATTCTTAGACTGTTAGCCTGCATTGGGTCACAATGGTTCCTTGCTTCTCTTAACCCCTGTGGTGTCACAATGCATCCCATGCCCTTTTAGGCCACTTGATGTCACAATGAATCATTTGATTCTTGGCCTCCATGGTGTCATAATGGTTCCTTGTTTGTATTGTGCACCATGCTTTCACAATTCATCCCTGCCCCTTTTAGGCCCATTGGTGTCACAAGGGATCATTAGATTGTTAGCCTGCATTGGGTCACAATGGTTCCTTGCTTCTCTTAACCTCTGTGGTGTCACAATGCATCCCATGCCCTTTTAGGCCACTTGATGTCACAATGAATCATTTGATTCTTGGCCTCCATGGTGTCATAATGGTTCCTTGATTCTATTGGGTCCCATGCTGTCGCAATTCATTCCTGGCCCTTTTAGGCCCATTGGTGTCACAAGGGATCATTAGATTGTTAGCCTGCATTGGGTCACAATGGTTCCTTGCTTCTCTTAACCTCTGTGGTGTCACAATGCATCCCATGCCCTTTTAGGCCACTTGATGTCACAATGAACCATTTGATTCTTGGCCTTCATGGTGTCATAATGGTTCCTTGCTTCTATAGGTCCCCATGCTGTCAGAGTTCATCCGTGGTCCTTTTGCGCCCCCTGGTGTCAAAAGGGATTCTTAGATTGTTAGCCTGCATTGGGTCACAATGGATCCTTGATTCTCTTAACCCCAGTGGTGTCACAATGCATCCCATGCCCTTTTAGGCCACTTGATGTCACAATGAATCATTTGATTCTTGGCCTCCATGGTGGCGTAATTGTACCAGGTTTTAATTGGGCCCCATGCTTTCACAATACATTTCTGCCCCTTATAGGCCCATTGGTGTCAAAAGGGATCATTAGATTGTTAGCCTGCATTGGGTCACAATGGATCCTTGCTTCTCTTAACCCCTGTGCTGTCACAATGCATCCCATGCCCTTTTAGGCCACATGATGTCACAATGTATTATTTGATTCTTGGCCTCCATGGTGGCATAACTGTACCAGGTTTTACTTGGGCCCCATGCTTTCACAATTCATCCCTGCCCCTTTTAGGCCCATTGGTGTCACAAGGGATCATTAGATGTTTAGCCTGCATTGGGTCACAATGGTTCCTTGCTTCTCTTAACCTCTGTGGTGTCACAATGCATCCCATGCCCTTTTAGGCCACTTGATGTCACAAGAATCATTTGATTCTTGGCCTTCATGGTGTCATAATGGTTCCTTGCTTCTATAGGTCCCCATGCTGTCAGAGTTCATCCGTGGTCCTTTTGCGCCCCCTGGTGTCACAAGGGATCATTAGATGTTTAGCCTGCATTGGGTCACAATGGTTCCTTGCTTCTCTTAGCCCCTGTGGTGTCACAATGCATCCCATGACCTTTTAGGCCACTTGGTGTTACAATGAATCATTTGATTCTTGGCCTCTATGGTGTCATAATATTTCCATGTTTTTATTGTGCCCCACGCTTTCACAATGCATCCCTGGCCCTATTACAAGCCCTGGTGTCACAAGGGATCATTAGATTGTTAGCCTGCATTGGGTCACAATGGTTCCTTGCTTCTCTTAACCTCTGTGCTGTCACAATGCATTCCAAGCCCTTTTAGGCCACTTGTTTTCACAATGAATCATTTGATTCTTGGCCTTCATGGTGTCATAATGTTTCCTTGCTTCTATAGGTCCCCATGCTGTCAGAGTTCATCCGTGGTCCTTTTGCGCCCCCTGGTGTCAAAAGGGATTCTTAGATTGTTAGCCTGCATTGGGTCACAATGGTTCCTTGCTTCTCTTAACCCCTGTGGTGTCACAATGCATCCCATGCCCTTTTAGGCCACTTGATGTCACAATGAATCATTTGATTCTTGGCCTCCATGGTGGCGTAATTGTACCAGGTTTTAATTGGGCCCCATGCTTTCACAATACATCCCTGCCCCTTTTAGGCCCATTGGTGTAACAAGGGATCATTAGATGTTTAGCCTGCATTGGGTCACAATGGTTCCTTGCTTCTCTTAACCTCTGTGCTGTCACAATGCATACCATGCCCTTTTAGGCCACTTGATGTCACAATGAATCATTTGATTCTTGGCCTCCATGGTGTCATAATGGTTCCTTGTTTCTATTGGGCCCCATGCTGTCACAATTCATCCATGTTCCTTTTACGCCCCCTGGTGTCAAATGGGATCCTGTGATTATTAGCCTGCATTGGGTCACAATGGTTCCTTGCTTCTCTTAACCCCTGTGCTGTCACAATGCATCCCATGCCCTTTTAGGCCACATGATGTCACAATGAATTATTTGATTCTTGGCCTACATAGTGGCATAATAGATCCTTGCTTCTATTGGTCCCCGTGCTGTAACAATTAATCCCTGCCCCTTATAGGCCCATTGGTGTCAAAAGGGATCATTAGATTGTTAGCCTGCATTGGGTCACAATGGTTCCTTGCTTCTCTTAACCCCTGTGCTGTCACAATGCATCCCATGCCCTTTTAGGCCACTTGATGTCACAATGTATTATTTGATTCTTGGCCTCCATGGTGGCATAACTGTACCAGGTTTTACTTGGGCCCCATGCTTTCACAATTCATCCCTGCCCCTTTTAGGCCCATTGGTGTCACAAGGGATCATTAGATGTTTAGCCTGCATTGGGTCACAATGGTTCCTTGCTTCTCTTAACCCCTGTGGTGTCACAATGCATCCCATGCCCTTTTAGGCCACTTGATGTCACAATGAATCATTTGATTCTCGGCCTTCATGGTGTCATAATGTTTCCTTGCTTCTATAGGTCCCCATGCTGTCAGAGTTCATCCGTGGTCCTTTTGCGCCCCCTGGTGTCAAAAGGGATTCTTAGATTGTTAGCCTGCATTGGGTCACAATGGTTCCTTGCTTCTCTTAACCCCTGTGGTGTCACAATGCATCCCATGCCCTTTTAGGCCACTTGATGTCACAATGAATCATTTGATTCTTGGCCTTCATGGTGGCATAATTGTACCAGGTTTTACTGGGGCCCCATGCTTTCACAAATCATCCCTGCCCCTTTTAGGCCCATTGGTGTCACAAGGGATCATTAGATTGTTAGCCTGCATTGGGTCACAATGGTTCCTTGCTTCTCTTAACCTCTGTGGTGTCACAATGCATCCCATGCCCTTTTAGGCCACTTGATGTCACAAGAACCATTTGATTCTTGGCCTTCATGGTGTCATAATGGTTCCTTGCTTCTATAGGTCCCCATGCTGTCAGAGTTCATCCGTGGTCCTTTTGCGCCCCCTGGTGTCACAAGGGATCATTAGATGTTTAGCCTGCATTGGGTCACAATGGTTCCTTGCTTCTCTTAGCCCCTGTGGTGTCACAATGCATCCCATGACCTTTTAGGCCACTTGGTGTTACAATGAATCATTTGATTCTTGGCCTCTATGGTGTCATAATATTTCCATGTTTTTATTGTGCCCCACGCTTTCACAATGCATCCCTGGCCCTATTACAAGCCCTGGTGTCACAAGGGATCATTAGATTGTTAGCCTGCATTGGGTCACAATGGTTCCTTGCTTCTCTTAACCTCTGTGGTGTCACAATGCATTCCAAGCCCTTTTAGGCCGCTTGATGTCACAATGAATCATTTGATTCTTGGCCTTCATGGTGTCATAATGTTTCCTTGCTTCTATAGGTCCCCATGCTGTCAGAGTTCATCCGTGGTCCTTTTGCGCCCCCTGGTGTCAAAAGGGATTCTTAGATTGTTAGCCTGCATTGGGTCACAATGGTTCCTTGCTTCTCTTAACCCCTGTGGTGTCACAATGCATCCCATGCCCTTTTAGGCCACTTGATGTCACAATGAATCATTTGATTCTTGGCCTTCATGGTGGCATAATTGTACCAGGTTTTACTGGGGCCCCATGCTTTCACAAATCATCCCTGCCCCTTTTAGGCCCATTGGTGTCACAAGGGATCATTAGATTGTTAGCCTGCATTGGGTCACAATGGTTCCTTGCTTCTCTTAACCTCTGTGGTGTCACAATGCATCCCATGCCCTTTTAGGCCACTTGATGTCACAATGAATCATTTGATTCTTGGCCTTCATGGTGTCATAATGTTTCCTTGTTTCTATTGGGCCCCATGCTGTCGCAATTCATCCCTGGCCCTTTTAGGCCCATTGGTGTCACAAGGGATCATTAGATTGTTAGCCTGCATTGGGTCACAATGGATCCTTGCTTCTCTTAACCCCAGTGATGTCACAATGCATCCCATGCCCTTTTAGGCCACTTGATGTCACAATGAATCATTTGATTCTTGGCCTTCATGGTGGCATAATTGTACCAGGTTTTACTGGGGCCCCATGCTTTCACAAATCATCCCTGCCCCTTTTAGGCCCATTGGTGTCACAAGGGATCATTAGATTGTTAGCCTGCATTGGGTCACAATGGTTCCTTGCTTCTCTTAACCTCTGTGGTGTCACAATGCATCCCATGCCCTTTTAGGCCACTTGATGTCACAATGAATCATTTGATTCTTGGCCTCCATGGTGTCATAATGGTTCCTTGTTTCTATTGGGCCCCATGCTGTCACAATTCATCCGTGGTCCTTTTACGCCCCCTGGTGTCAAATGGGATCCTGTGATTATTAGCCTGCATTGGGTCACAATGGTTCCTTGCTTCTCTTAACCCCTGTGGTGTCACAATGCATCCCATGCCCTTTTAGGCCACATGATGTCACAATGAATTATTTGATTCTTGGCCTACATAGTGGCATAATAGATCCTTGCTTCTATTGGTCCCCGTGCTGTAACAATTAATCCCTGGCCCTTTTAGGCCCATTGGTGTCACAAGGGATCATTAGATTGTTAGCCTGCATTGGGTCACAATGGTTCCTTGCTTCTCTTATCCTCTGTGGTGTCACAATGCATCCCATGCCCTTTTAGGCCACTTGATGTCACAATGAATCATTTGATTCTTGGCCTCCATGGTGGCGTAATTGTACCAGGTTTTAATTGGGCCCCATGCTTTCACAATGCATTTCTGCCCCTTATAGGCCCATTGGTGTCAAAAGGGATTCTTAGATTGTTAGCTTGCTTTGGGTCACAATGGTTCCTTGCTTCTCTTAACCTCTGTGGTGTCACAATGCCTCCCATGCCCTTTTAGGCCACTTGGTGTTACAATGAATCATTTGATTCTTGGCCTCCATGGTGTCATAATGGTTCCCGGTTTCTATTGGGCCCCATGCTATCGCAATTCATCCCTGCCCCTTTTAGGCCCATTGGTGTCACAAGGGATCATTAGATTGTTATCCTCCATTGGGTCACAATGGATCCTTGCTTCTCTTAACCCCTGTGATGTCACAATTCATCCCATGCACTTTTAGGCCACTTGATGTCACAATGAATCATTTGATTCTTGGCCTCCACGGTGGCATAATAGATCCTTGCTTCTATTGGTCCACGTGCTGTAACAATCCATCCCTGGCCCTTTTTATACCCCCTGGTGCCACAAGGGATCATTAGATTGTTAGCCTGCATTGGGTCACAATGATTCCTTGCTTCTCTTAACCTCTGTGGTGTCACAATGCATTCCAAGACGTTTTAGGCCACTTGATGTCACAATGAATCATTTGATTCTTGGCCTTCATGGTGTCATAATGTTTCCTTGCTTCTATAGGTCCCCATGCTGTCAGAGTTCATCCGTGGTCATTTTGCGACCCCCGGTGTCAAAAGGGATTCTTAGATTGTTAGCCTCCATTGGGTCACAATAGATCCTATTTTCTCTTAACGCCTGTGGTGTCACAATGCATCCCATGCCCTTTTAGGCCACCTGATGTCAAAATGAATCATTTGATTCTTGGCCTCCATGGTGGCGTAATTGTACCAGGTTTTAATTGGGCCCCATGATTTCACAATATATCCCTGCCCCTTTTAGGCACATTGGTGTCACAAGGGATCATTAGATTGTCAGCCTGCATTGGGTCACAATGGTTCCTTGCTTCTCTTAGCCCCTGTGGTGTCACAATGCATCCCATGACCTTTTAGGCCACTTGGTCTTACAATGAATAATTTGATTCTTGGCCTCTATGGTGTCATAATATTTCCATGTTTTTATTGTGCCCCACGCTTTCACAATGCATCCCTGGCCCTATTACAAGCCCTGGTGTCACAAGGGATTATTAGATTGTTAGCCTGCATTGGGTCACAATGGTTCCTTGCTTCTCTTAACCTCTGTGGTGTCACAATGCATTCCAAGCCCTTTTAGGCCACTTGTTGTCACAATGAATCATTTGATTCTTGGCCTTCATGGTGTCATAATGTTTCCTTGCTTCTGAAGGTCCCCATGCTGTCAGAGTTCATCCGTGGTTTTTTTGAGCCCCCTGGAGTCAAAAGGGATTCTTAGATTGTTAGCCTGCATTGGGTCACAATGGTTCCTTGCTTCTCTTAACCCCTGTGGTGTCACAATGCATCCCATGCCCTTTTAGGCCACTTGATGTCACAATGAATCATTTGATTCTTGGCCTCCATGGTGTCATAATGGTTCCTTGTTTCTATTGGGCCCCATGCTGTCGCAATTCATCCCTGGCCCTTTTAGGCCCATTGGTGTCACAAGGGATCATTAGATTGTTAGCCTGCATTGGGTCACAATGGATCCTTGCTTCTCTTAACCCCAGTGATGTCACAATGCATCCCATGCCCTTTTAGGCCACTTGGTGTCACAATGAATCATTTGATTCTTGGCCTTCATGGTGGCATAATTGTACCAGGTTTTACTGGGGCCCCATGCTTTCACAAATCATCCCTGCCCCTTTTAGGCCCATTGGTGTCACAAGGGATCATTAGATTGTTAGCCTGCATTGGGTCACAATGGTTCCTTGCTTCTCTTAACCTCTGTGGTGTCACAATGCATACCATGCCCTTTTAGGCCACTTGATGTCACAATGAATCATTTGATTCTTGGCCTCCATGGTGTCATAATGGTTCCTTGTTTCTATTGGGCCCCATGCTGTCACAATTCATCCGTGGTCCTTTTACGCCCCCTGGTGTCAAATGGGATCCTGTGATTATTAGCCTGCATTGGGTCACAATGGTTCCTTGCTTCTCTTAACCCCTGTGCTGTCACAATGCATCCCATGCCCTTTTAGGCCACATGATGTCACAATGAATTATTTGATTCTTGGCCTACATAGTGGCATAATAGATCCTTGCTTCTATTGGTCCCCGTGCTGTAACAATTAATCCCTGGCCCTTTTAGGCCCATTGGTGTCACAAGGGATCATTAGATTGTTAGCCTGCATTGGGTCACAATGGTTCCTTGCTTCTCTTAACCTCTGTGGTGTCACAATGCATCCCATGCCCTTTTAGGCCACTTGATGTCACAATGAATCATTTGATTCTTGGCCTCCATGGTGGCGTAATTGTACCAGGTTTTAATTGGGCCCCATGCTTTCACAATGCATTTCTGCCCCTTATAGGCCCATTGGTGTCAAAAGGGATTCTTAGATTGTTAGCTTGCTTTGGGTCACAATGGTTCCTTGCTTCTCTTAACCTCTGTGGTGTCACAATGCCTCCCATGCCCTTTTAGGCCACTTGGTGTTACAATGAATCATTTGATTCTTGGCCTCCATGGTGTCATAATGGTTCCCGGTTTCTATTGGGCCCCATGCTATCGCAATTCATCCCTGCCCCTTTTAGGCCCATTGGTGTCACAAGGGATCATTAGATTGTTATCCTCCATTGGGTCACAATGGATCCTTGCTTCTCTTAACCCCTGTGATGTCACAATTCATCCCATGCACTTTTAGGCCACTTGATGTCACAATGAATCATTTGATTCTTGGCCTCCACGGTGGCATAATAGATCCTTGCTTCTATTGGTCCACGTGCTGTAACAATCCATCCCTGGCCCTTTTTATACCCCCTGGTGCCACAAGGGATCATTAGATTGTTAGCCTGCATTGGGTCACAATGATTCCTTGCTTCTCTTAACCTCTGTGGTGTCACAATGCATTCCAAGACGTTTTAGGCCACTTGATGTCACAATGAATCATTTGATTCTTGGCCTTCATGGTGTCATAATGTTTCCTTGCTTCTATAGGTCCCCATGCTGTCAGAGTTCATCCGTGGTCCTTTTGCGCCCCCTGGTGTCAAAAGGGATTCTTAGATTGTTAGCCTCCATTGGGTCACAATAGATCCTATTTTCTCTTAACCCCTGTGGTGTCACAATGCATCCCATGCCCTTTTAGGCCACCTGATGTCAAAATGAATCATTTGATTCTTGGCCTCCATGGTGGCGTAATTGTACCAGGTTTTAATTGGGCCCCATGATTTCACAATACATCCCTGCCCCTTTTAGGCACATTGGTGTCACAAGGGATCATTAGATGTTTAGCCTGCATTGGGTCACAATGGTTCCTTGCTTCTCTTAGCCCCTGTGGTGTCACAATGCATTCCAAGCCCTTTTAGGCCACTTGATGTCACAATGAACCATTTGATTCTTGGCCTCCATGGTGTCATAATGGTTCCCTGTTTCTATTGGGCCCCATGCTGTCGCAATTCATCGCTGCCCCTTTTAGGCCCATTGGTGTCACAAGGGATCATTAGATTGTCAGCCTGCATTGGGTCACAATGGTTCCTTGCTTCTCTGAGCCCCTGTGGTGTCACAATGCATCCCATGCACTTTTAGGCCCCTTGATGTCACAATGAATCATTTGATTGTTGGCCTCCACGGTGCCATAATAGATCCTTGCTTCTATTGGTCCCCGTGCTGTAACAATCCATCCCTGGCCCTTTTTATACCCCCTGGTGACAAAAGGGATCATTAGATTGTTAGCCTGCATTGGGTCACAATGGTTCCTTGCTTCTCTTAGCCTCTGTGGTGTCACAATGCATTCCAAGCCCTTTTAGGCCCCTTGATGTCACAATGAATTATTTGATTCTTGGCCTTCATGGTGTCATAATGGTTCCTTGCTTCTATAGGTCCCCATGCTGTAGGTGTTCATCCGTGGTCCTTTTGCGCCCCCTTGTGTGAAAAGGGATCATTAGATTGTTAGCCTGCATTGGGTCACAATGGATCCTTGCTTCTCTTACCCCCTTTGCTGTCACAATGCATCCCTTGCCCTTATAGGCGACATGATGTCACAATGAATTATTTGATTCTTGGCCTCCATGGTGGCATAATAGATCCTTGTTGCTATTGGTCCCCGTGCTGTAACAATTCATCCCTGGCCCTTTTAGGCCCATTGGTGTCACAAGGGATCATTAGATTGTTAGCCTGCATTGGGTCACAATGGTTCCTTGCTTCTCTTAACCTCTGTGGTGTCACAATGCATCCCATGCCCTTTTAGGCCACTTGATGTCACAATGAATCATTTGATTCTTGGCCTTCATGGTGTCATAATGGTTCCTTGCTTCTATAGGTCCCCATGCTGTCAGAGTTCATCCGTGGTCCTTTTGCGCCCCCTGGTGTCAAAAGGGATTCTTAGATTGTTAGCCTCCATTGGGTCACAATGGATCCTTGCTTCTCTTAACCCCTGTGGTGTCACAATGCATCCCATGCCCTTTTAGGCCACATGATGTCACAATGAATTATTTGATTCTTGGCCTCCATGGTGGCATAATCGTACCAGGTTTTACTTGGGCCCCATGCTTTCACAATTCATCCCTGCCCCTTTTAGGCACATTGGTGTCACAAGGGATCATTAGATGTTTAGCCTGCATTGGGTCACAATGGTTCCTTGCTTCTCTTAACCTCTGTGGTGTCACAATGCATCCCATGCCCTTTTAGGCCACTTGATGTCACAATGAATCATTTGATTCTTGGCCTTCATGGTGTCATAATGGTTCCTTGCTTCTATAGGTCCCCATGCTGTCAGAGTTCATCCGTGGTCCTTTTGCGCCCCCTGGTGTCAAAAGGGATTCTTAGATTGTTAGCCTGCATTGGGTCACAATGGATCCTTGCTTCTCTTAACCCCTGTGGTGTCACAATGCATCCCATGCCCTTTTAGGCCACTTGATGTCACAATGAATTATTTGATTCTTGGCCTCCATGGTGGCGTAAATGTACCAGGTTTTAATTGGGCCCCATGCTTTCACAATATAACCCTGCACCTTTTAGGCCCATTGGTGTCACAAGGGATCATTAGATGTTTAGCCTGCATTGGGTCACAATGGTTCCTTGCTTCTCTTAGCCCCTGTGGTGTCACAATGCATCCCATGCCCTTTTAGGCCACTTGGTGTTACAATGAATAATTTGATTCTTGGCCTCTATGGTGTCATAATATTTCCATGTTTTTATTGTGCCCCACGCTTTCACAATGCATCCCCGGCCCTATTACAAGCCCTGGTGTCACAAGGGATCATTAGATTGTTAGCCTGCATTGGGTCACAATGGTTCCTTACTTCTCTTAACCTCTGTGGTGTCACAATGCGTTCCAAGCCCTTTTAGGCCACTTGTTGTCACAATGAATCATTTGATTCTTGGCCTTCATGGTGTCATAATGTTTCCTTGCTTCTATAGGTCCCCATGCTGTCAGAGTTCATCCATGGTCCTTTTGCGCCCCCTGGTGTCAAAAGGGATTCTTAGATTGTTAGCCTGCATTGGGTCACAATGGTTCCTTGCTTCTCTTAACCCCTGTGGTGTCACAATGCATCCCATGCCCTTTTAGGCCACTTGATGTCACAATGAATCATTTTATTCTTGGCCTCCATGGTGTCATAATGGTTCCTTGTTTCTATTGTGCCCCATGCTTTCACAATTCATCCCTGCCCCTTTTAGGCCCATTGGTGTCACAAGGGATCATTAGATTGTTAGCCTGCATTGGGTCACAATGGTTCCTTGCTTCTCTTAACCTCTGTGGTGTCACAATGCATCCAATGCCCTTTTTGGCCACTTGATGTCACAATGAATCATTTGATTCTTGGCCTCCATAGTGTCATAATGGTTCCTTGTTTCTATTGGGCCCCATGCTGTCGCAATTCATCCCTGGCCCTTTTAGGCCCATTGGTGTCACAAGGGATCATTAGATTGTTATCCTCCATTGGGTCACAATGGATCCTTGCTTCTCTTAACCCCAGTGATGTCACAATGCATCCCATGCCCTTTTAGGCCACTTGATGTCACAATGAATCATTTGATTCTTGGCCTTCATGGTGGCATAATAGTACCAGGTTTTACTTGGGCCCCATGCTTTCACAAATCATCCCTGCCCCTTTTAGGCCCATTGGTGTCACAAGGGATCATTAGATTGTTAGCCTGCATTGGGTCACAATGGTTCCTTGCTTCTCTTAACCTCTGTGGTGTCACAATGCATACCATGCCCTTTTAGGCCACTTGATGTCACAATGAACCATTTGATTCTTGGCCTCCATGGTGTCATAATGGTTCCTTGTTTCTATTGGGCCCCATGCTGTCACAATTCATCCCTGGCCCTTTTACGCCCCCTGGTGACAAATGGGATCCTGTGATTATTAGCCTGCATTGGGTCACAATGGATCCTTGCTTCTCTTAACCCCTGTGGTGTCACAATGCATCCCATGCCCTTTTAGGCCACTTGATGTCACAATGAATCATTTGATTCTTGGCCTTCATGGTGTCATAATGTTTCCTTGCTTCTATAGGTCCCCATGCTGTCAGAGTTCATCCATGGTCCTTTTGCGCCCCCTGGTGTCAAAAGGGATTCTTAGATTGTTAGCCTGCATTGGGTCACAATGGTTCCTTGCTTCTCTTAACCCCTGTGGTGTCACAATGCATCCCATGCCCTTTTAGGCCACTTGATGTCACAATGAATCATTTTATTCTTGGCCTCCATGGTGTCATAATGGTTCCTTGTTTCTATTGTGCCCCATGCTTTCACAATTCATCCCTGCCCCTTTTAGGCCCATTGGTGTCACAAGGGATCATTAGATTGTTAGCCTGCATTGGGTCACAATGGTTCCTTGCTTCTCTTAACCTCTGTGGTGTCACAATGCATCCAATGCCCTTTTTGGCCACTTGATGTCACAATGAATCATTTGATTCTTGGCCTCCATAGTGTCATAATGGTTCCTTGTTTCTATTGGGCCCCATGCTGTCGCAATTCATCCCTGGCCCTTTTAGGCCCATTGGTGTCACAAGGGATCATTAGATTGTTATCCTCCATTGGGTCACAATGGATCCTTGCTTCTCTTAACCCCAGTGATGTCACAATGCATCCCATGCCCTTTTAGGCCACTTGATGTCACAATGAATCATTTGATTCTTGGCCTTCATGGTGGCATAATAGTACCAGGTTTTACTTGGGCCCCATGCTTTCACAAATCATCCCTGCCCCTTTTAGGCCCATTGGTGTCACAAGGGATCATTAGATTGTTAGCCTGCATTGGGTCACAATGGTTCCTTGCTTCTCTTAACCTCTGTGGTGTCACAATGCATACCATGCCCTTTTAGGCCACTTGATGTCACAATGAACCATTTGATTCTTGGCCTCCATGGTGTCATAATGGTTCCTTGTTTCTATTGGGCCCCATGCTGTCACAATTCATCCCTGGCCCTTTTACGCCCCCTGGTGACAAATGGGATCCTGTGATTATTAGCCTGCATTGGGTCACAATGGTTCCTTGCTTCTCTTAACCCCTGTGGTGTCACAATGCATCCCATGCCCTTTTAGGCCACTTGATGTCACAATGAATCATTTGATTCTTGGCCTTCATGGTGTCATAATGGTTCCTTGCTTCTATAGGTCCCCATGCTGTCAGAGTTCATCCGTGGTCCTTTTGCGCCCCCTGGTGTCAAAAGGGATTCTTAGATTGTTAGCCTGCATTGGGTCACAATGGATCCTTGCTTCTCTTAACCCCTGTGGTGTCACAATGCATCCCATGCCCTTTTAGGCCACTTGATGTCACAATGAATTATTTGATTCTTGGCCTCCATGGTGGCGTAAATGTACCAGGTTTTAATTGGGCCCCATGCTTTCACAATATAACCCTGCACCTTTTAGGCCCATTGGTGTCACAAGGGATCATTAGATGTTTAGCCTGCATTGGGTCACAATGGTTCCTTGCTTCTCTTAGCCCCTGTGGTGTCACAATGCATCCCATGACCTTTTAGGCCACTTGGTCTTACAATGAATAATTTGATTCTTGGCCTCTATGGTGTCATAATATTTCCATGTTTTTATTGTGCCCCACGCTTTCACAATGCATCCCCGGCCCTATTACAAGCCCTGGTGTCACAAGGGATCATTAGATTGTTAGCCTGCATTGGGTCACAATGGTTCCTTACTTCTCTTAACCTCTGTGGTGTCACAATGCGTTCCAAGCCCTTTTAGGCCACTTGTTGTCACAATGAATCATTTGATTCTTGGCCTTCATGGTGTCATAATGGTTCCTTGCTTCTATAGGTCCCCATGCTGTCAGAGTTCATCCATGGTCCTTTTGCGCCCCCTGGTGTCAAAAGGCATTCTTAGATTGTTAGCCTGCATTGGGTCACAATGGTTCCTTGCTTCTCTTAACCCCTGTGGTGTCACAATGCATCCCATGCCCTTTTAGGCCACTTGATGTCACAATGAATCATTTTATTCTTGGCCTCCATGGTGTCATAATGGTTCCTTGTTTCTATTGTGCCCCATGCTTTCACAATTCATCCCTGCCCCTTTTAGGCCCATTGGTGTCACAAGGGATCATTAGATTGTTAGCCTGCATTGGGTCACAATGGTTCCTTGCTTCTCTTAACCTCTGTGGTGTCACAATGCATCCAATGCCCTTTTTGGCCACTTGATGTCACAATGAATCATTTGATTCTTGGCCTCCATAGTGTCATAATGGTTCCTTGTTTCTATTGGGCCCCATGCTGTCGCAATTCATCCCTGGCCCTTTTAGGCCCATTGGTGTCACAAGGGATCATTAGATTGTTATCCTCCATTGGGTCACAATGGATCCTTGCTTCTCTTAACCCCAGTGATGTCACAATGCATCCCATGCCCTTTTAGGCCACTTGATGTCACAATGAATCATTTGATTCTTGGCCTTCATGGTGGCATAATTGTACCAGGTTTTACTTGGGCCCCATGCTTTCACAAATCATCCCTGCCCCTTTTAGGCCCATTGGTGTCACAAGGGATCATTAGATTGTTAGCCTGCATTGGGTCACAATGGTTCCTTGCTTCTCTTAACCTCTGTGGTGTCACAATGCATACCATGCCCTTTTAGGCCACTTGATGTCACAATGAACCATTTGATTCTTGGCCTCCATGGTGTCATAATGGTTCCTTGTTTCTATTGGGCCCCATGCTGTCACAATTCATCCCTGGCCCTTTTACGCCCCCTGGTGACAAATGGGATCCTGTGATTATTAGCCTGCATTGGGTCACAATGGTTCCTTGCTTCTCTTAACCCCTGTGGTGTCACAATGCATCCCATGCCCTTTTAGGCCACTTGATGTCACAATGAATCATTTGATTCTTGGCCTTCATGGTGTCATAATGGTTCCTTGCTTCTATAGGTCCCCATGCTGTCAGAGTTCATCCGTGGTCCTTTTGCGCCCCCTGGTGTCAAAAGGGATTCTTAGATTGTTAGCCTCCATTGGGTCACAATGGATCCTTGCTTCTCTTAACCCCTGTGGTGTCACAATGCATCCCATGCCCTTTTAGGCCACTTGATGTCACAATGAATTATTTGATTCTTGGCCTCCATGGTGGCGTAAATGTACCAGGTTTTAATTGGGCCCCATGCTTTCACAATATAACCCTGCACCTTTTAGGCCCATTGGTGTCACAAGGGATCATTAGATGTTTAGCCTGCATTGGGTCACAATGGTTCCTTGCTTCTCTTAGCCCCTGTGGTGTCACAATGCATCCCATGCCCTTTTAGGCCACTTGGTGTTACAATGAATAATTTGATTCTTGGCCTCTATGGTGTCATAATATTTCCATGTTTTTATTGTGCCCCACGCTTTCACAATGCATCCCCGGCCCTATTACAAGCCCTGGTGTCACAAGGGATCATTAGATTGTTAGCCTGCATTGGGTCACAATGGTTCCTTTCTTCTCTTAACCTCTGTGGTGTCACAATGCATTCCAAGCCCTTTTAGGCCACTTGTTGTCACAATGAACCATTTGATTCTTGGCCTCCATGGTGTCATAATGGTTCCCTGTTTCTATTGGGCCCCATGCTGTCGCAATTCATCCCTGCCCCTTTTAGGCCCATTGGTGTCACAAGGGATCATTAGATTGTCAGCCTGCATTGGGTCACAATGGTTCCTTGCTTCTCTGAGCCCCTGTGGTGTCACAATGCATCCCATGCTCTTTTAGGCCCCTTGATGTCACAATGAATCATTTGATTGTTGGCCTCCACGGTGCCATAATAGATCCTTGCTTCTATTGGTCCCCGTGCTGTAACAATCCATCCCTGGCCCTTTTTATACGCCCTGGTGCCACAAGGGATCATTAGATTGTTAGCCTGCATTGGGTCACAATGGTTCCTTGCTTCTCTTAGCCTCTGTGGTGTCACAATGCATTCCAAGCCCTTTTAGGCCCCTTGATGTCACAATGAATTATTTGATTCTTGGCCTTCATGGTGTCATAATGGTTCCTTGCTTCTATAGGTCCCCATGCTGTAGGTGTTCATCCGTGGTCCTTTTGCGCCCCCTTGTGTGAAAAGGGATCATTAGATTGTTAGCCTGCATTGGGTCACAATGGATCCTTGCTTCTCTTACCCCCTTTGCTGTCACAATGCATCCCTTGCCCTTATAGGCGACATGATGTCACAATGAATTATTTGATTCTTGGCCTCCATGGTGGCATAATAGATCCTTGTTGCTATTGGTCCCCGTGCTGTAACAATTCATCCCTGGCCCTTTTAGGCCCATTGGTGTCACAAGGGATCATTAGATTGTTAGCCTGCATTGGGTCACAATGGTTCCTTGCTTCTCTTAACCTCTGTGGTGTCACAATGCATCCCATGCCCTTTTAGGCCACTTGATGTCACAATGAATCATTTGATTCTTGGCCTTCATGGTGTCATAATGGTTCCTTGCTTCTATAGGTCCCCATGCTGTCAGAGTTCATCCGTGGTCCTTTTGCGCCCCCTGGTGTCAAAAGGGATTCTTAGATTGTTAGCCTCCATTGGGTCACAATGGATCCTTGCTTCTCTTAACCCCTGTGGTGTCACAATGCATCCCATGCCCTTTTAGGCCACATGATGTCACAATGAATTATTTGATTCTTGGCCTCCATGGTGGCATAATCGTACCAGGTTTTACTTGGGCCCCATGCTTTCACAATTCATCCCTGCCCCTTTTAGGCACATTGGTGTCACAAGGGATCATTAGATGTTTAGCCTGCATTGGGTCACAATGGTTCCTTGCTTCTCTTAACCTCTGTGGTGTCACAATGCATCCCATGCCCTTTTAGGCCACTTGATGTCACAATGAATCATTTGATTCTTGGCCTTCATGGTGTCATAATGGTTCCTTGCTTCTATAGGTCCCCATGCTGTCAGAGTTCATCCGTGGTCCTTTTGCGCCCCCTGGTGTCAAAAGGGATTCTTAGATTGTTAGCCTGCATTGGGTCACAATGGATCCTTGCTTCTCTTAACCCCTGTGGTGTCACAATGCATCCCATGCCCTTTTAGGCCACTTGATGTCACATTGAATTATTTGATTCTTGGCCTCCATGGTGGCGTAAATGTACCAGGTTTTAATTGGGCCCCATGCTTTCACAATATAACCCTGCACCTTTTAGGCCCATTGGTGTCACAAGGGATCATTACATGTTTAGCCTGCATTGGGTCACAATGGTTCCTTGCTTCTCTTAGCCCCTGTGGTGTCACAATGCATCCCATGACCTTTTAGGCCACTTGGTCTTACAATGAATAATTTGATTCTTGGCCTCTATGGTGTCATAATATTTCCATGTTTTTATTGTGCCCCACGCTTTCACAATGCATCCCCGGCCCTATTACAAGCCCTGGTGTCACAAGGGATCATTAGATTGTTAGCCTGCATTGGGTCACAATGGTTCCTTACTTCTCTTAACCTCTGTGGTGTCACAATGCGTTCCAAGCCCTTTTAGGCCACTTGTTGTCACAATGAATCATTTTATTCTTGGCCTCCATGGTGTCATAATGGTTCCTTGTTTCTATTGTGCCCCATGCTTTCACAATTCATCCCTGCCCCTTTTAGGCCCATTGGTGTCACAAGGGATCATTAGATTGTTAGCCTGCATTGGGTCACAATGGTTCCTTGCTTCTCTTAACCTCTGTGGTGTCACAATGCATCCAATGCCCTTTTTGGCCACTTGATGTCACAATGAATCATTTGATTCTTGGCCTCCATAGTGTCATAATGGTTCCTTGTTTCTATTGGGCCCCATGCTGTCGCAATTCATCCCTGGCCCTTTTAGGCCCATTGGTGTCACAAGGGATCATTAGATTGTTATCCTCCATTGGGTCACAATGGATCCTTGCTTCTCTTAACCCCAGTGATGTCACAATGCATCCCATGCCCTTTTAGGCCACTTGATGTCACAATGAATCATTTGATTCTTGGCCTTCATGGTGGCATAATTGTACCAGGTTTTACTTGGGCCCCATGCTTTCACAAATCATCCCTGCCCCTTTTAGGCCCATTGGTGTCACAAGGGATCATTAGATTGTTAGCCTGCATTGGGTCACAATGGTTCCTTGCTTCTCTTAACCTCTGTGGTGTCACAATGCATACCATGCCCTTTTAGGCCACTTGATGTCACAATGAACCATTTGATTCTTGGCCTCCATGGTGTCATAATGGTTCCTTGTTTCTATTGGGCCCCATGCTGTCACAATTCATCCCTGGCCCTTTTACGCCCCCTGGTGACAAATGGGATCCTGTGATTATTAGCCTGCATTGGGTCACAATGGTTCCTTGCTTCTCTTAACCCCTGTGGTGTCACAATGCATCCCATGCCCTTTTAGGCCACTTGATGTCACAATGAATCATTTGATTCTTGGCCTTCATGGTGTCATAATGGTTCCTTGCTTCTATAGGTCCCCATGCTGTCAGAGTTCATCCGTGGTCCTTTTGCGCCCCCTGGTGTCAAAAGGGATTCTTAGATTGTTAGCCTCCATTGGGTCACAATGGATCCTTGCTTCTCTTAACCCCTGTGGTGTCACAATGCATCCCATGCCCTTTTAGGCCACTTGATGTCACAATGAATTATTTGATTCTTGGCCTCCATGGTGGCGTAAATGTACCAGGTTTTAATTGGGCCCCATGCTTTCACAATATAACCCTGCACCTTTTAGGCCCATTGGTGTCACAAGGGATCATTAGATGTTTAGCCTGCATTGGGTCACAATGGTTCCTTGCTTCTCTTAGCCCCTGTGGTGTCACAATGCATCCCATGCCCTTTTAGGCCACTTGGTGTTACAATGAATAATTTGATTCTTGGCCTCTATGGTGTCATAATATTTCCATGTTTTTATTGTGCCCCACGCTTTCACAATGCATCCCCGGCCCTATTACAAGCCCTGGTGTCACAAGGGATCATTAGATTGTTAGCCTGCATTGGGTCACAATGGTTCCTTTCTTCTCTTAACCTCTGTGGTGTCACAATGCATTCCAAGCCCTTTTAGGCCACTTGTTGTCACAATGAACCATTTGATTCTTGGCCTCCATGGTGTCATAATGGTTCCCTGTTTCTATTGGGCCCCATGCTGTCGCAATTCATCCCTGCCCCTTTTAGGCACATCGGTGTCACAAGGGATCATTAGATTGTCAGCCTGCATTGGGTCACAATGGTTCCTTGCTTCTCTGAGCCCCTGTGGTGTCACAATGCATCCCATGCACTTTTAGGCCCCTTGATGTCACAATGAATCATTTGATTGTTGGCCTCCACGGTGCCATAATAGATCCTTGCTTCTATTGGTCCCCGTGCTGTAACAATCCATCCCTGGCCCTTTTTATACCCCCTGGTGACAAAAGGGATCATTAGATTGTTAGCCTGCATTGGGTCACAATGGTTCCTTGCTTCTCTTAGCCTCTGTGGTGTCACAATGCATTCCAAGCCCTTTTAGGCCCCTTGATGTCACAATGAATTATTTGATTCTTGGCCTTCATGGTGTCATAATGGTTCCTTGCTTCTATAGGTCCCCATGCTGTAGGTGTTCATCCGTGGTCCTTTTGCGCCCCCTTGTGTGAAAAGGGATCATTAGATTGTTAGCCTGCATTGGGTCACAATGGATCCTTGCTTCTCTTACCCCCTTTGCTGTCACAATGCATCCCTTGCCCTTATAGGCGACATGATGTCACAATGAATTATTTGATTCTTGGCCTCCATGGTGGCATAATAGATCCTTGTTGCTATTGGTCCCCGTGCTGTAACAATTCATCCCTGGCCCTTTTAGGCCCATTGGTGTCACAAGGGATCATTAGATTGTTAGCCTGCATTGGGTCACAATGGTTCCTTGCTTCTCTTAACCTCTGTGGTGTCACAATGCATCCCATGCCCTTTTAGGCCACTTGATGTCACAATGAATCATTTGATTCTTGGCCTTCATGGTGTCATAATGGTTCCTTGCTTCTATAGGTCCCCATGCTGTCAGAGTTCATCCGTGGTCCTTTTGCGCCCCCTGGTGTCAAAAGGGATTCTTAGATTGTTAGCCTCCATTGGGTCACAATGGATCCTTGCTTCTCTTAACCCCTGTGGTGTCACAATGCATCCCATGCCCTTTTAGGCCCCTTGATGTCACAATGAATTATTTGATTCTTGGCCTCCATGGTGGCATAATCGTACCAGGTTTTACTTGGGCCCCATGCTTTCACAATTCATCCCTGCCCCTTTTAGGCACATTGGTGTCACAAGGGATCATTAGATGTTTAGCCTGCATTGGGTCACAATGGTTCCTTGCTTCTCTTAACCTCTGTGGTGTCACAATGCATCCCATGCCCTTTTAGGCCACTTGATGTCACAATGAATCATTTGATTCTTGGCCTTCATGGTGTCATAATGGTTCCTTGCTTCTATAGGTCCCCATGCTGTCAGAGTTCATCCGTGGTCCTTTTGCGCCCCCTGGTGTCAAAAGGGATTCTTAGATTGTTAGCCTGCATTGGGTCACAATGGATCCTTGCTTCTCTTAACCCCTGTGGTGTCACAATGCATCCCATGCCCTTTTAGGCCACTTGATGTCACAATGAATTATTTGATTCTTGGCCTCCATGGTGGCGTAAATGTACCAGGTTTTAATTGGGCCCCATGCTTTCACAATATAACCCTGCACCTTTTAGGCCCATTGGTGTCACAAGGGATCATTAGATGTTTAGCCTGCATTGGGTCACAATGGTTCCTTGCTTCTCTTAGCCCCTGTGGTGTCACAATGCATCCCATGCCCTTTTAGGCCACTTGGTGTTACAATGAATAATTTGATTCTTGGCCTCTATGGTGTCATAATATTTCCATGTTTTTATTGTGCCCCACGCTTTCACAATGCATCCCCGGCCCTATTACAAGCCCTGGTGTCACAAGGGATCATTAGATTGTTAGCCTGCATTGGGTCACAATGGTTCCTTACTTCTCTTAACCTCTGTGGTGTCACAATGCGTTCCAAGCCCTTTTAGGCCACTTGTTGTCACAATGAATCATTTGATTCTTGGCCTTCATGGTGTCATAATGTTTCCTTGCTTCTATAGGTCCCCATGCTGTCAGAGTTCATCCATGGTCCTTTTGCGCCCCCTGGTGTCAAAAGGGATTCTTAGATTGTTAGCCTGCATTGGGTCACAATGGTTCCTTGCTTCTCTTAACCCCTGTGGTGTCACAATGCATCCCATGCCCTTTTAGGCCACTTGATGTCACAATGAATCATTTTATTCTTGGCCTCCATGGTGTCATAATGGTTCCTTGTTTCTATTGTGCCCCATGCTTTCACAATTCATCCCTGCCCCTTTTAGGCCCATTGGTGTCACAAGGGATCATTAGATTGTTAGCCTGCATTGGGTCACAATGGTTCCTTGCTTCTCTTAACCTCTGTGGTGTCACAATGCATCCAATGCCCTTTTTGGCCACTTGATGTCACAATGAATCATTTGATTCTTGGCCTCCATAGTGTCATAATGGTTCCTTGTTTCTATTGGGCCCCATGCTGTCGCAATTCATCCCTGGCCCTTTTAGGCCCATTGGTGTCACAAGGGATCATTAGATTGTTATCCTCCATTGGGTCACAATGGATCCTTGCTTCTCTTAACCCCAGTGATGTCACAATGCATCCCATGCCCTTTTAGGCCACTTGATGTCACAATGAATCATTTGATTCTTGGCCTTCATGGTGGCATAATTGTACCAGGTTTTACTTGGGCCCCATGCTTTCACAAATCATCCCTGCCCCTTTTAGGCCCATTGGTGTCACAAGGGATCATTAGATTGTTAGCCTGCATTGGGTCACAATGGTTCCTTGCTTCTCTTAACCTCTGTGGTGTCACAATGCATACCATGCCCTTTTAGGCCACTTGATGTCACAATGAACCATTTGATTCTTGGCCTCCATGGTGTCATAATGGTTCCTTGTTTCTATTGGGCCCCATGCTGTCACAATTCATCCCTGGCCCTTTTACGCCCCCTGGTGACAAATGGGATCCTGTGATTATTAGCCTGCATTGGGTCACAATGGTTCCTTGCTTCTCTTAACCCCTGTGGTGTCACAATGCATCCCATGCCCTTTTAGGCCACTTGATGTCACAATGAATCATTTGATTCTTGGCCTTCATGGTGTCATAATGGTTCCTTGCTTCTATAGGTCCCCATGCTGTCAGAGTTCATCCGTGGTCCTTTTGCGCCCCCTGGTGTCAAAAGGGATTCTTAGATTGTTAGCCTCCATTGGGTCACAATGGATCCTTGCTTCTCTTAACCCCTGTGGTGTCACAATGCATCCCATGCCCTTTTAGGCCACTTGATGTCACAATGAATTATTTGATTCTTGGCCTCCATGGTGGCGTAAATGTACCAGGTTTTAATTGGGCCCCATGCTTTCACAATATAACCCTGCACCTTTTAGGCCCATTGGTGTCACAAGGGATCATTAGATGTTTAGCCTGCATTGGGTCACAATGGTTCCTTGCTTCTCTTAGCCCCTGTGGTGTCACAATGCATCCCATGCCCTTTTAGGCCACTTGGTGTTACAATGAATAATTTGATTCTTGGCCTCTATGGTGTCATAATATTTCCATGTTTTTATTGTGCCCCACGCTTTCACAATGCATCCCCGGCCCTATTACAAGCCCTGGTGTCACAAGGGATCATTAGATTGTTAGCCTGCATTGGGTCACAATGGTTCCTTTCTTCTCTTAACCTCTGTGGTGTCACAATGCATTCCAAGCCCTTTTAGGCCACTTGTTGTCACAATGAACCATTTGATTCTTGGCCTCCATGGTGTCATAATGGTTCCCTGTTTCTATTGGGCCCCATGCTGTCGCAATTCATCCCTGCCCCTTTTAGGCCCATTGGTGTCACAAGGGATCATTAGATTGTCAGCCTGCATTGGGTCACAATGGTTCCTTGCTTCTCTGAGCCCCTGTGGTGTCACAATGCATCCCATGCACTTTTAGGCCCCTTGATGTCACAATGAATCATTTGATTGTTGGCCTCCACGGTGCCATAATAGATCCTTGCTTCTATTGGTCCCCGTGCTGTAACAATCCATCCCTGGCCCTTTTTATACCCCCTGGTGACAAAAGGGATCATTAGATTGTTAGCCTGCATTGGGTCACAATGGTTCCTTGCTTCTCTTAGCCTCTGTGGTGTCACAATGCATTCCAAGCCCTTTTAGGCCCCTTGATGTCACAATGAATTATTTGATTCTTGGCCTTCATGGTGTCATAATGGTTCCTTGCTTCTATAGGTCCCCATGCTGTAGGTGTTCATCCGTGGTCCTTTTGCGCCCCCTTGTGTGAAAAGGGATCATTAGATTGTTAGCCTGCATTGGGTCACAATGGATCCTTGCTTCTCTTACCCCCTTTGCTGTCACAATGCATCCCTTGCCCTTATAGGCGACATGATGTCACAATGAATTATTTGATTCTTGGCCTCCATGGTGGCATAATAGATCCTTGTTGCTATTGGTCCCCGTGCTGTAACAATTCATCCCTGGCCCTTTTAGGCCCATTGGTGTCACAAGGGATCATTAGATTGTTAGCCTGCATTGGGTCACAATGGTTCCTTGCTTCTCTTAACCTCTGTGGTGTCACAATGCATCCCATGCCCTTTTAGGCCACTTGATGTCACAATGAATCATTTGATTCTTGGCCTTCATGGTGTCATAATGGTTCCTTGCTTCTATAGGTCCCCATGCTGTCAGAGTTCATCCGTGGTCCTTTTGCGCCCCCTGGTGTCAAAAGGGATTCTTAGATTGTTAGCCTCCATTGGGTCACAATGGATCCTTGCTTCTCTTAACCCCTGTGGTGTCACAATGCATCCCATGCCCTTTTAGGCCACATGATGTCACAATGAATTATTTGATTCTTGGCCTCCATGGTGGCATAATCGTACCAGGTTTTACTTGGGCCCCATGCTTTCACAATTCATCCCTGCCCCTTTTAGGCACATTGGTGTCACAAGGGATCATTAGATGTTTAGCCTGCATTGGGTCACAATGGTTCCTTGCTTCTCTTAACCTCTGTGGTGTCACAATGCATCCCATGCCCTTTTAGGCCACTTGATGTCACAATGAATCATTTGATTCTTGGCCTTCATGGTGTCATAATGGTTCCTTGCTTCTATAGGTCCCCATGCTGTCAGAGTTCATCCGTGGTCCTTTTGCGCCCCCTGGTGTCAAAAGGGATTCTTAGATTGTTAGCCTGCATTGGGTCACAATGGATCCTTGCTTCTCTTAACCCCTGTGGTGTCACAATGCATCCCATGCCCTTTTAGGCCACTTGATGTCACAATGAATTATTTGATTCTTGGCCTCCATGGTGGCGTAAATGTACCAGGTTTTAATTGGGCCCCATGCTTTCACAATATAACCCTGCACCTTTTAGGCCCATTGGTGTCACAAGGGATCATTAGATGTTTAGCCTGCATTGGGTCACAATGGTTCCTTGCTTCTCTTAGCCCCTGTGGTGTCACAATGCATCCCATGCCCTTTTAGGCCACTTGGTGTTACAATGAATAATTTGATTCTTGGCCTCTATGGTGTCATAATATTTCCATGTTTTTATTGTGCCCCACGCTTTCACAATGCATCCCCGGCCCTATTACAAGCCCTGGTGTCACAAGGGATCATTAGATTGTTAGCCTGCATTGGGTCACAATGGTTCCTTACTTCTCTTAACCTCTGTGGTGTCACAATGCGTTCCAAGCCCTTTTAGGCCACTTGTTGTCACAATGAATCATTTGATTCTTGGCCTTCATGGTGTCATAATGTTTCCTTGCTTCTATAGGTCCCCATGCTGTCAGAGTTCATCCATGGTCCTTTTGCGCCCCCTGGTGTCAAAAGGGATTCTTAGATTGTTAGCCTGCATTGGGTCACAATGGTTCCTTGCTTCTCTTAACCCCTGTGGTGTCACAATGCATCCCATGCCCTTTTAGGCCACTTGATGTCACAATGAATCATTTGATTCTTGGCCTCCATGGTGTCATAATGGTTCCTTGTTTCTATTGTGCCCCATGCTTTCACAATTCATCCCTGCCCCTTTTAGGCCCATTGGTGTCACAAGGGATCATTAGATTGTTAGCCTGCATTGGGTCACAATGGTTCCTTGCTTCTCTTAACCTCTGTGGTGTCACAATGCATCCAATGCCCTTTTTGGCCACTTGATGTCACAATGAATCATTTGATTCTTGGCCTCCATAGTGTCATAATGGTTCCTTGTTTCTATTGGGCCCCATGCTGTCGCAATTCATCCCTGGCCCTTTTAGGCCCATTGGTGTCACAAGGGATCATTAGATTGTTATCCTCCATTGGGTCACAATGGATCCTTGCTTCTCTTAACCCCAGTGATGTCACAATGCATCCCATGCCCTTTTAGGCCACTTGATGTCACAATGAATCATTTGATTCTTGGCCTTCATGGTGGCATAATTGTACCAGGTTTTACTTGGGCCCCATGCTTTCACAAATCATCCCTGCCCCTTTTAGGCCCATTGGTGTCACAAGGGATCATTAGATTGTTAGCCTGCATTGGGTCACAATGGTTCCTTGCTTCTCTTAACCTCTGTGGTGTCACAATGCATACCATGCCCTTTTAGGCCACTTGATGTCACAATGAACCATTTGATTCTTGGCCTCCATGGTGTCATAATGGTTCCTTGTTTCTATTGGGCCCCATGCTGTCACAATTCATCCCTGGCCCTTTTACGCCCCCTGGTGACAAATGGGATCCTGTGATTATTAGCCTGCATTGGGTCACAATGGTTCCTTGCTTCTCTTAACCCCTGTGGTGTCACAATGCATCCCATGCCCTTTTAGGCCACTTGATGTCACAATGAATCATTTGATTCTTGGCCTTCATGGTGTCATAATGGTTCCTTGCTTCTATAGGTCCCCATGCTGTCAGAGTTCATCCGTGGTCCTTTTGCGCCCCCTGGTGTCAAAAGGGATTCTTAGATTGTTAGCCTCCATTGGGTCACAATGGATCCTTGCTTCTCTTAACCCCTGTGGTGTCACAATGCATCCCATGCCCTTTTAGGCCACTTGATGTCACAATGAATTATTTGATTCTTGGCCTCCATGGTGGCGTAAATGTACCAGGTTTTAATTGGGCCCCATGCTTTCACAATATAACCCTGCACCTTTTAGGCCCATTGGTGTCACAAGGGATCATTAGATGTTTAGCCTGCATTGGGTCACAATGGTTCCTTGCTTCTCTTAGCCCCTGTGGTGTCACAATGCATCCCATGCCCTTTTAGGCCACTTGGTGTTACAATGAATAATTTGATTCTTGGCCTCTATGGTGTCATAATATTTCCATGTTTTTATTGTGCCCCACGCTTTCACAATGCATCCCCGGCCCTATTACAAGCCCTGGTGTCACAAGGGATCATTAGATTGTTAGCCTGCATTGGGTCACAATGGTTCCTTTCTTCTCTTAACCTCTGTGGTGTCACAATGCATTCCAAGCCCTTTTAGGCCACTTGTTGTCACAATGAACCATTTGATTCTTGGCCTCCATGGTGTCATAATGGTTCCCTGTTTCTATTGGGCCCCATGCTGTCGCAATTCATCCCTGCCCCTTTTAGGCCCATTGGTGTCACAAGGGATCATTAGATTGTCAGCCTGCATTGGGTCACAATGGTTCCTTGCTTCTCTGAGCCCCTGTGGTGTCACAATGCATCCCATGCACTTTTAGGCCCCTTGATGTCACAATGAATCATTTGATTGTTGGCCTCCACGGTGCCATAATAGATCCTTGCTTCTATTGGTCCCCGTGCTGTAACAATCCATCCCTGGCCCTTTTTATACCCCCTGGTGACAAAAGGGATCATTAGATTGTTAGCCTGCATTGGGTCACAATGGTTCCTTGCTTCTCTTAGCCTCTGTGGTGTCACAATGCATTCCAAGCCCTTTTAGGCCCCTTGATGTCACAATGAATTATTTGATTCTTGGCCTTCATGGTGTCATAATGGTTCCTTGCTTCTATAGGTCCCCATGCTGTAGGTGTTCATCCGTGGTCCTTTTGCGCCCCCTTGTGTGAAAAGGGATCATTAGATTGTTAGCCTGCATTGGGTCACAATGGATCCTTGCTTCTCTTACCCCCTTTGCTGTCACAATGCATCCCTTGCCCTTATAGGCGACATGATGTCACAATGAATTATTTGATTCTTGGCCTCCATGGTGGCATAATAGATCCTTGTTGCTATTGGTCCCCGTGCTGTAACAATTCATCCCTGGCCCTTTTAGGCCCATTGGTGTCACAAGGGATCATTAGATTGTTAGCCTGCATTGGGTCACAATGGTTCCTTGCTTCTCTTAACCTCTGTGGTGTCACAATGCATCCCATGCCCTTTTAGGCCACTTGATGTCACAATGAATCATTTGATTCTTGGCCTTCATGGTGTCATAATGGTTCCTTGCTTCTATAGGTCCCCATGCTGTCAGAGTTCATCCGTGGTCCTTTTGCGCCCCCTGGTGTCAAAAGGGATTCTTAGATTGTTAGCCTCCATTGGGTCACAATGGATCCTTGCTTCTCTTAACCCCTGTGCTGTCACAATGCATCCCATGCCCTTTTAGGCCACATGATGTCACAATGAATTATTTGATTCTTGGCCTCCATGGTGGCATAATCGTACCAGGTTTTACTTGGGCCCCATGCTTTCACAATTCATCCCTGCCCCTTTTAGGCACATTGGTGTCACAAGGGATCATTAGATGTTTAGCCTGCATTGGGTCACAATGGTTCCTTGCTTCTCTTAACCTCTGTGGTGTCACAATGCATCCCATGCCCTTTTAGGCCACTTGATGTCACAATGAATCATTTGATTCTTGGCCTTCATGGTGTCATAATGGTTCCTTGCTTCTATAGGTCCCCATGCTGTCAGAGTTCATCCGTGGTCCTTTTGCGCCCCCTGGTGTCAAAAGGGATTCTTAGATTGTTAGCCTGCATTGGGTCACAATGGATCCTTGCTTCTCTTAACCCCTGTGGTGTCACAATGCATCCCATGCCCTTTTAGGCCACTTGATGTCACAATGAATTATTTGATTCTTGGCCTCCATGGTGGCGTAAATGTACCAGGTTTTAATTGGGCCCCATGCTTTCACAATATAACCCTGCACCTTTTAGGCCCATTGGTGTCACAAGGGATCATTAGATGTTTAGCCTGCATTGGGTCACAATGGTTCCTTGCTTCTCTTAGCCCCTGTGGTGTCACAATGCATCCCATGCCCTTTTAGGCCACTTGGTGTTACAATGAATAATTTGATTCTTGGCCTCTATGGTGTCATAATATTTCCATGTTTTTATTGTGCCCCACGCTTTCACAATGCATCCCCGGCCCTATTACAAGCCCTGGTGTCACAAGGGATCATTAGATTGTTAGCCTGCATTGGGTCACAATGGTTCCTTACTTCTCTTAACCTCTGTGGTGTCACAATGCGTTCCAAGCCCTTTTAGGCCACTTGTTGTCACAATGAATCATTTGATTCTTGGCCTTCATGGTGTCATAATGTTTCCTTGCTTCTATAGGTCCCCATGCTGTCAGAGTTCATCCATGGTCCTTTTGCGCCCCCTGGTGTCAAAAGGGATTCTTAGATTGTTAGCCTGCATTGGGTCACAATGGTTCCTTGCTTCTCTTAACCCCTGTGGTGTCACAATGCATCCCATGCCCTTTTAGGCCACTTGATGTCACAATGAATCATTTTATTCTTGGCCTCCATGGTGTCATAATGGTTCCTTGTTTCTATTGTGCCCCATGCTTTCACAATTCATCCCTGCCCCTTTTAGGCCCATTGGTGTCACAAGGGATCATTAGATTGTTAGCCTGCATTGGGTCACAATGGTTCCTTGCTTCTCTTAACCTCTGTGGTGTCACAATGCATCCAATGCCCTTTTTGGCCACTTGATGTCACAATGAATCATTTGATTCTTGGCCTCCATAGTGTCATAATGGTTCCTTGTTTCTATTGGGCCCCATGCTGTCGCAATTCATCCCTGGCCCTTTTAGGCCCATTGGTGTCACAAGGGATCATTAGATTGTTATCCTCCATTGGGTCACAATGGATCCTTGCTTCTCTTAACCCCAGTGATGTCACAATGCATCCCATGCCCTTTTAGGCCACTTGATGTCACAATGAATCATTTGATTCTTGGCCTTCATGGTGGCATAATTGTACCAGGTTTTACTTGGGCCCCATGCTTTCACAATTCATCCCTGCCCCTTTTAGGCCCATTGGTGTCACAAGGGATCATTAGATTGTTAGCCTGCATTGGGTCACAATGGTTCCTTGCTTCTCTTAACCTCTGTGGTGTCACAATGCATACCATGCCCTTTTAGGCCACTTGATGTCACAATGAACCATTTGATTCTTGGCCTCCATGGTGTCATAATGGTTCCTTGTTTCTATTGGGCCCCATGCTGTCACAATTCATCCCTGGCCCTTTTACGCCCCCTGGTGACAAATGGGATCCTGTGATTATTAGCCTGCATTGGGTCACAATGGTTCCTTGCTTCTCTTAACCCCTGTGGTGTCACAATGCATCCCATGCCCTTTTAGGCCACTTGATGTCACAATGAATCATTTGATTCTTGGCCTTCATGGTGTCATAATGGTTCCTTGCTTCTATAGGTCCCCATGCTGTCAGAGTTCATCCGTGGTCCTTTTGCGCCCCCTGGTGTCAAAAGGGATTCTTAGATTGTTAGCCTCCATTGGGTCACAATGGATCCTTGCTTCTCTTAACCCCTGTGGTGTCACAATGCATCCCATGCCCTTTTAGGCCACTTGATGTCACAATGAATTATTTGATTCTTGGCCTCCATGGTGGCGTAAATGTACCAGGTTTTAATTGGGCCCCATGCTTTCACAATATAACCCTGCACCTTTTAGGCCCATTGGTGTCACAAGGGATCATTAGATTGTTAGCCTGCATTGGGTCACAATGGTTCCTTGCTTCTCTTAGCCCCTGTGGTGTCACAATGCATCCCATGCCCTTTTAGGCCACTTGGTGTTACAATGAATAATTTGATTCTTGGCCTCTATGGTGTCATAATATTTCCATGTTTTTATTGTGCCCCACGCTTTCACAATGCATCCCCGGCCCTATTACAAGCCCTGGTGTCACAAGGGATCATTAGATTGTTAGCCTGCATTGGGTCACAATGGTTCCTTTCTTCTCTTAACCTCTGTGGTGTCACAATGCATTCCAAGCCCTTTTAGGCCACTTGTTGTCACAATGAATCATTTGATTCTTGACCTTCATGGTGTCATAATGGTTCCTTGCTTCTATAGGTCCCCATGCTGTCAGAGTTCATCCATGGTCCTTTTGCGCCCCCTGGTGTCAAAAGGGATTCTTAGATTGTTAGCCTGCATTGGGTCACAATGGATCCTTGCTTCTCTTAACCCCTGTGGTGTCACAATGCATCCCATGCCCTTTTAGGCCACTTGATGTCACAATGAATCATTTGATTCTTGGCCTCCATGGTGTCATAATGGTTCCTTGTTTCTATTGTGCCCCATGCTTTCACAATTCATCCCTGCCCCTTTTAGGCCCATTGGTGTCACAAGGGATCATTAGATTGTTAGCCTGCATTGGGTCACAATGGTTCCTTGCTTCTCTTAACCTCTGTGGTGTCACAATGCATCCAATGCCCTTTTAGGCCACTTGATGTCACAATGAATCATTTGATTCTTGGCCTCCATGGTGTCATAATGGTTCCTTGTTTCTATTGGGCCCCATGCTGTCGCAATTCATCCCTGGCCCTTTTAGGCCCATTGGTGTCACAAGGGATCATTAGATTGTTAGCCTGCATTGGGTCACAATGGATCCTTGCTTCTCTTAACCTCTGTGGTGTCACAATGCATCCCATGCCCTTTTAGGCCACTTGATGTCACAATGAATCATTTGATTCTTGGCCTCCATGGTGGCAAAATTGTACCAGGTTTTACTTGGGCCCCATGCTTTCACAATTCATCCCTGCCCCTTTTAGGCCCATTGGTGTCACAAGGGATCATTAGATTGTTAGCCTGCATTGGGTCACAATGGTTCCTTGCTTCTCTTAACCTCTGTGGTGTCACAATGCATTCCAAGCCCTTTTAGGCCACTTGTTGTCACAATGAATCATTTGATTCTTGGCCTTCATGGTGTCATAATGGTTCCTTGCTTCTATAGGTCCCCATTCGGTCAGAGTTCATCCGTGGTCCTTTTGCGCCCCCTGGTGTCAAAAGGGATTCTTAGATTGTTAGCCTGCATTGGGTCACAATGGTTCCTTGCTTCTCTTAACCCCTGTGGTGTCACAATGCATCCCATGCCCTTTTAGGCCACTTGATGTCACAATGAATCATTTGATTCTTGGCCTTCATGGTGGCATAATTGTACCAGATTATACTGGGGCCCCATGCTTTCACAAATCATCCCTGGCCCTTTTAGGCCCATTGGTGTCACAAGGGATCATTAGATTGTTAGCCTGCATTGGGTCACAATGGTTCCTTGCTTCTCTTAACCTCTGTGGTGTCACAATGCATCCCATGCCCTTTTAGGCCACTTGATGTCACAATGAACCATTTGATTCTTGGCCTTCATGGTGTCATAATGGTTCCTTGCTTCTATAGGTCCCCATGCTGTCAGAGTTCATCCGTGGTCCTTTTGCGCCCCCTGGTGTCAAAAGGGATTCGTAGATTGTTAGCCTGCATTGGGTCACAATGGTTCCTTGCTTCTCTTAACCCCTGTGGTGTCACAATGCATCCCATGCCCTTTTAGGCCACTTGATGTCACAATGAATCATTTGATTCTTGGCCTCCATGGTGGCGTAATTTTACCATGTCTTAATTGGGCCCCATGCTTTCACAATACATTTCTGCCCCTTATAGGCCCATTGGTGTCAAAAGGGATCATTAGATTGTTAGCCTGCATTGGGTCACAATGGATCCTTGCTTCTCTTAACCCCTGTGCTGTCACAATGCATCCCATGCCCTTTTAGGCCACATGATGTCACAATGAATTATTTGATTCTTGGCCTCCATGGTGGCGTAATTGTACCAGGTTTTAATTGGGCCCCATGCTTTCACAATACATCCCTGCCACTTCTAGGCCCATTGGTGTCACAAGTGATCATTAGTTGTTTAGCCTGCATTGGGTCAAAATGGTTCCTTGCTTCTCTTAGCCCCTGTGGTGTCACAATGCATCCCATGACCTTTTAGGCCACTTGGTGTTACAATGAATAATTTGATTCTTGGCCTCTATGGTGTCATAATATTTCCATGTTTTTATTGTGCCCCACGCTTTCACAATGCATCCCTGGCCCTATTACAAGCCCTGGTGTCACAAGGGATCATTAGATTGTTAGCCTGCATTGGGTCACAATGGTTCCTTGCTTCTCTTAACCTCTGTGGTGTCACAATGCATTCCAAGCCCTTTTAGGCCACTTGTTGTCACAATGAATCATTTGATTCTTGGCCTTCATGGTGTCATAATGGTTCCTTGCTTCTATAGGTCCCCATGCTGTCAGAGTTCATCCGTGGTCCTTTTGCGCCCCCTGGTGTCAAAAGGGATTCTTAGATTGTTAGCCTGCATTGGGTCACAATGGTTCCTTGCTTCTCTTAACCCCTGTGGTGTCACAATGCATCCCATGCCCTTTTAGGCCACTTGATGTCACAATGAATCATTTGATTCTTGGCCTTCATGGTGGCATAATTGTACCAGATTTTACTGGGGCCCCATGCTTTCACAAATCATCCCTGGCCCTTTTAGGCCCATTGGTGTCACAAGGGATCATTAGATTGATAGCCTTCATTGGGTCACAATGGTTCCTTGCTTCTCTTAACCTCTGTGGTGTCACAATGCATCCCATGCCCTTTTAGGCCACTTGATGTCACAATGAATCATTTGATTCTTGGCCTCCATGGTGGCGTAATTGTACCAGGTTTTAATTGGGCCCCATGCTTTCACAATACATTTCTGCCCCTTATAGGCCCATTGGTGTCAAAAGGGATCATTAGATTGTTAGCCTGCATTGGGTCACAATGGATACTTGCTTCTCTTAACCCCTGTGCAGTCACAATGCATCCCATGCCATTTTAGGCCACATGATGCCACAATGAATTATTTGATTCTTGGCCTCCATGGTGGCATAATAGATCCTTGCTTCTATTGGTCCCCGTGCTGTAACAATCCATCCCTGGCTCTTTTTATACCGCCTAGTGCCACAAGGGATCATTAGATTGTTAGCCTGCATTGGGTCACAATGGATCCTTGCTTCTCTTAACCTCTGTGGTGTCACAATGCATCCCATGCCCTTTTAGGCCACTTGATGTCACAATGAATCATTTGATTCTTGGCCTCCATGGTGGCAAAATTGTACCAGGTTTTACTTGGGCCCCATGCTTTCACAATTCATCCCTGCCCCTTTTAGGCCCATTGGTGTCACAAGGGATCATTAGATTGTTAGCCTGCATTGGGTCACAATGGTTCCTTGCTTCTCTTAACCTCTGTGGTGTCACAATGCATTCCAAGCCCTTTTAGGCCACTTGTTGTCACAATGAATCATTTGATTCTTGGCCTTCATGGTGTCATAATGGTTCCTTGCTTCTATAGGTCCCCATTCGGTCAGAGTTCATCCGTGGTCCTTTTGCGCCCCCTGGTGTCAAAAGGGATTCTTAGATTGTTAGCCTGCATTGGGTCACAATGGTTCCTTGCTTCTCTTAACCCCTGTGGTGTCACAATGCATCCCATGCCCTTTTAGGCCACTTGATGTCACAATGAATCATTTGATTCTTGGCCTTCATGGTGGCATAATTGTACCAGATTATACTGGGGCCCCATGCTTTCACAAATCATCCCTGGCCCTTTTAGGCCCATTGGTGTCACAAGGGATCATTAGATTGTTAGCCTGCATTGGGTCACAATGGTTCCTTGCTTCTCTTAACCTCTGTGGTGTCACAATGCATCCCATGCCCTTTTAGGCCACTTGATGTCACAATGAACCATTTGATTCTTGGCCTTCATGGTGTCATAATGGTTCCTTGCTTCTATAGGTCCCCATGCTGTCAGAGTTCATCCGTGGTCCTTTTGCGCGCCCTGGTGTCAAAAGGGATTCGTAGATTGTTAGCCTGCATTGGGTCACAATGGATCCTTGCTTCTCTTAACCCCTGTGGTGTCACAATGCATCCCATGCCCTTTTAGGCCACTTGATGTCACAATGAATCATTTGATTCTTGGCCTCCATGGTGGCGTAATTGTACCATGTCTTAATTGGGCCCCATGCTTTCACAATACATTTCTGCCCCTTATAGGCCCATTGGTGTCAAAAGGGATCATTAGTTTGTTAGCCTGCATTGGGTCACAATGGATCCTTGCTTCTCTTAACCCCTGTGCTGTCACAATGCATCCCATGCCCTTTTAGGCCACTTGATGTCACAATGAATCATTTGATTCTTGGCCTTCATGGTGGCATAATAGATCCTTGCTTCTATAGGTCCCCATGCTGTAACAATACATCCCTGCCCCTTTTAGGCCCATTGGTGTCACAAGGGATCATTAGATTGTTAGCCTGCATTGGGTCACAATGGTTCCTTGCTTCTCTTAACCTCTGTGGTGTCACAATGCATACCAAGCCCTTTTAGGCCACTTGATGTCACAATGAATCATTTGATTCTTGGCCTCCATGGTGTCATAATGGTTCCTTGTTTCTATTGGGCTCCATGCTGTCACAAATCATCCCTGGCCCTTTTACGCCCCCTGGTGTCAAATGGGATCCTGTGATTATTAGCCTCCATTGGGTCACAATGGATCCTTGCTTCTCTTAACCCCTGTGGTGTCACAATGCATCCCATGCCCTTTTAGGCCACTTGATGTCACAATGAATCCTTTGATTCATGGCCTCCATAATGGCATAATAGATCCTTGCTTCTATTGGTCCCCGTGCTGTAACAATTCATCCCTGGCCCTTTTAGGCCCATTGGTGTCACAAGGGATCATTAGATTGTTAGCCTGCATTGGGTCACAATGATTCCTTGCTTCTATTAACCTCTGTAGTGTCACAATGCATCCCATGCCCTTTTAGGCCACTTGATGTCACAATGAATCATTTGATTCTTGGCCTCCATGGTGGCATAATAGATCCTTGTTTCTATTGTTCCCCGTGCTGTAACAGTCCATCCCTGGCACTTTTACGCCCCCTGGTGTCAAATGGGATCCTGGGATTATTAGCCTCCATTGGGTCACATAGGCTCCTTGCTTCTCTTAACCCCTGTGCTGTCACAATGCATCCCATGCCCTTTTAGGCCACTTGATGTCACAATGAATCATTTGATTCTTGGCCTCCACGGTGGCATAATAGATCCTTGCTTCTATTGGTCCCTGTGCTGTAACAATCCATCCCTGACCCTTTTTATACCCCCTGGTGCCACAAGGGATCATTAGATTGTTAGCCTGCATTGGGTCACAATGATTCCTTGCTTCTCTTAACCTCTGTGGTGTCACAATGCATTCCAAGCCCTTTTAGGCCACTTGGTCTTACAATGAACCATTTGATTCTTGGCCTTCATGGTGTCATAATGGTTCCTTGCTTCTATAGGTCCCCATGATGTCAGAGTTCATCCATGGTCCTTTTGCGCCCCCTGGTGTCAAAAGGGATTCTTAGATTGTTAGCCTGCATTGGGTCACAATGGTTCCTTGCTTCTCTTAACCCCTGTGCTGTCACAATGCATCCCATGCCCTTTTAGGCCACTTGATGTCACAATGAATCATTTGATTCTTGGCCTCCATGGTGGCATAATTGTACCAGGATTTAATTGGCCCCATGCTTTCACAGTTCATCCCTGCCCCTTTTATGCCCATTGGTGTCACAAGGGATCATTAGATTGTTAGCCTGCATTGGGTCGCAATGGTTCCTTGCTTCTCTTAACCTCTGTTGTGTCACAATGCATCCCATGCCCTTTTAGACCACTTGATGTCACAATGATTCATTTGATTCTAGGCCTTCATGGTGTCATAATGGTTCCTTGCTTCTATAGGTCCCCATGCTGTCACAATTCATCCCTGGCCCTTTTACGCCCCCTGGTGTCAAATGGGATCCTGGGATTATTAGCCTGCATTGGGTCACAATGGATCCTTACTTTTCTTAACCCATGTGGTGTCACAATGCATCCCATTTCTTTTTAGGCCACTTGATGTCACAATGAATCATTTGATTCTTGGCCTCCATGGTGGCATAATAGATCCTTGCTTCTATTGGTCCCCGTGCTGTAACAATTAATCCCTGTCTCTTTTTATACCCCCTGGTGCCACAAGGGATCATTAGATTGTTAGCCTGCATTGGGTCACGATGGTTCCTTGCTTCTCTTAACCTCTGTGGTGTCACAATGCGTTCCAAGCTCTTTTAGGCCACTTGATGTCACAATGAATCATTTGATTCTTGGCCTTCATGGTGTCATAATGGTTCCTTGCTTCTATAGGTCCCCATGCTGTCAGAGTTCATCCGTGGTCCTTTTGCGCCCCCTGGTGTCAAAAGGGATTCTTAGCTTGTTAGCCTGCATTGGGTCACAATGGTTCCTTGCTTCTCTTAGCCCCTGTGGTGTCACAATGCATCCCATGCCCTTTTAGGCCACTTGGTGTTACAATGAATCATTTGAGTCTTGGCCTCTATGGTGTCATAAACTTTCCATGTTTTTATTGTGCCCCATGCTTTCACAATGTATCCCTGGCCCTATTACAAGCCCTGGTGTCAAAAGGTATCATTAGATTGCTAGTCGGCATTGGGTCACAATGGTTCCTTGCTTCTCTTAACCCCTGTGGTGTCACAATGCATCCCATGCCCTTTTAGGCCACTTGATGTCACCATGAATCATTTGATTCTTGGCCTCCATGGTGGCATTATTGTACCAGGTTTTACTTGGGCCCCATGCTTTCACAATTCATCCCTGCCCCTTTTAGGCCCATTGGTGTCACAAGGGATCATTAGACTGTTAGCCTGCATTGGGTCACAATGGTTCCTTGCTTCTCTTAACCTCTGTGGTGTCACAATGCATCCCATGCCCTTTTAGGCCACTTGATGTCACAATGAATCATTTGATTCTTGGCCTCAATGGTGTCATAATGGTTCCTTGTTTCTATTGGGCCCCATGATGTAACAATTCATCCCTGGACCTTTTACGCCCCCTGGTGTCAAATGGGATCCTGGGATTATTAGCCTCCATTGGGTCACAATGGATCCTTGCTTCTCTTAACCTCTGTGGTGTCACAATGCATTCCAAACCCTTTCAGGCCACTTGATGTCACAATGAATCATTTGATTCTTGGCCTTCATGGTGTCATAATGGTTCCCTGCTTCTATAGGTCCCCATGCTGTCAGAGTTCATCCGTGGTCCTTTTGCGCCCCCTGGTGTCAAAAGGGATTCTTAGATTGTTAGCCTCCATTGGGTCACAATGGATCCTTGATTCTCTTAACCCCTGTGGTGTCACAATGCATCCCATGCCCTTTTAGGCCACTTGATGTCACAATGAATCATTTGATTCTTGGCCTCCATACTGGCAAAATTTTACGAGATTTCTATTGGGCCCCATGCTGTCACAATTCATCCCAGGCCCTGTTACGCCCCCTGGTGTCAAATGGGATCCTGGGATTATTCGCCTCCATTGGGTCACAATGGATCCTTGCATCTCTTAACCCCTGTGCTGTCACAATGCATCCCATGCCCTTTTAGGCCACTTTATGTCACAATGAATCATTTGATTCTTGGCCTCAATGGTGTCATAATGGTTCCTTGTTTCTATTTTGCCCCATGCTTTCACAATTCATCCCTGGCCCTTTTACGCCCCCTGGTGTCAAATGGGATCCTGGGATTATTAGCCTGCATTGGGTCACAATGGATCCTTGCTTCTCTTAACCCCTGTGCTGTCACAATGCATCCCATGCCCTTTTAGGCCACTTGATGTCACAATGAATCATTTGATTCTTGGCCTCCATGGTGGAATAATAGATCCTTGCTTCTATTGGTCCCCGTGCTGTAACAATCCATCCCTGGCTCTTTTTATACCGCCTAGTGCCACAAGGGATCATTAGATTGTTAGCCTGCATTGTGTCACAATGGTTCCTTGCTTCTCTTAACCCCTGTGGTGTCACAATGCACCCCATGCCCTTTTAGGCCACTTGGTGTTATAATGAATCATTTGAGTCTTGGCCTCTACGGTGTCATAACCTTTCCATGTTTTTATTGTACCCCATGATTTCACAATGCATCCCTGGCCCTATTAGAAGCCCTGGTGTCAAAAGGGATCATTAGATTGCTAGCCTGCATTGGGTCACAATGATTCCTTGCTTCTCTTAACCCCTGTGGTGTCACAATGCATCCCATGCCCTTTTAGGCCACTTGATGTCACAATGAATCATTTGATTATTGGCCTCCATGGTGGCGTAATTGTACCAGGTTTTAATTGGGCCCCATGCTTTCAAAATACATCCCTGCCCCTTTTAGGCCCTTTGGGGCCACAAGGGATCATTAGATTGTTAGCCTCCATTGGGTCACAATGGTTCCTTGCTTCTCTTAACCTCTGTGGTGTCACAATGCATCCCATGCCCTTTTAGGCCACTTGATGTCACAATGAATCATTTGATTCTTGGCCTCAATGGTGTCATAATGGTTCCTTGTTTCTATTGGGCCCCATGCTGTAACAATTCATCCCTGGCCCTTTTACGCCCCCTGGTGTCAAATGGGATCCTGGGATTATTAGCCTCCATTGGGTCACAATGGATCCTTGCTTCTCTTAACATCTGTGCTGTCACAATGCATTCCAAACCCTTTTAGGCAACTTGATATCACAATGAATCATTTGATTCTTGGCCTTCATGGTGTCATAATGGTTCCTTGCTTCTATAGGTCCCCATGCTGTCAGAGTTCATCCGTGGTCCTTTTGCGCCCCCTGGTGTCAAAAGGGATCATTAGATTGTTAGCCTGCATTGGGTCACAATGGATCCTTGCTTCTCTTAACCCCTGTGCTGTCACAATGCATCCCATGCCCTTTTAGGCCACATGATGTCACAATGAATTATTTGATTCTTGGCCTCCATGGTGGCATAATAGATCCTTGCTTCTATTGGTCCCCGTGCTGTAACAATTCATCCCTGGCCCCTTTAGGCCCATTGGTGTAACAAGGGATCATTAGATTGTTAGCCTGCATTGAGTCACAATGGTTCCTTGCTTCTCTTAACCTCTGTGGTGTCACAATGCATTCCAAGTCCTTTTAGGCCACTTGATGTCACAATGAATCATTTGATTCTTGGCCTCCATGGTGGCGTAATTGTACCAGGTTTTAATTGGGCCCCATGCTTTCACAGTTCATCGCTGCCCCTTTGAGGCCCATTGGTGTCACAAGGGATCATTAGATTGTTAGCCTGCATTGGGTCACAATGGTTCCTTGCTTCTCTTAACCTCTGTGGTGTCACAATGCATCCCATGCCCTTTTAGACCACTTGTTGTCGCAACGATTCATTTGATTCTAGGCCTTCATGGTGTCATAATGGTTCCTGGTTTCTATTGGGCCCCATGCTGTAACAATTCATCCCTGGCCCTTTTACGCCCCCTGGTGTCAAATGGGATCCTGGGATTATTAGCCTCCATTGGGTCACAATGGAGCCTTAATTCTCTTAACCCATGTGGTGTCACAATGCATCCCATGTCTTTTTAGGCCACTTGATGTCACAATGAATCATTTGATTCTTGGCCTCCATGGTGGCATAATAGATCCTTGCTTCTATTGGTCCCCGTGCTGTAACAATCCATCCCTGGCTCTTTTTATACCCCCTGGTGCCACAAGGGATCATTAGATTGTTAGCCTGCATTGGGTCACGATGGTTCCTTGCTTCTCTTAACCTCTGTGGTGTCACAATGCATTCCAAGCCCTTTTAGGCCACTTGATGTCACAATGAATCATTTGATTCTTGGCCTTCATGGTGTCATAATGGTTCCTTGCTTCTATAGGTCCCCATGCTGTCAGAGTTCATCCGTGGTCCTTTTGCGCCCCCTGGTGTCAAAAGGGATTCTTAGCTTGTTAGCCTGCATTGGGTCACAATGGTTCCTTGCTTCTCTTAACCCCTGTGGTGTCACAATGCATCCCATGCCCTTTTAGGCCACTTGATGTCACAATGAATCATTTGGTTCTAGGCCTCCATGGTGGCGTAATTGTACCAGGTTTTACTGGGGCCCCATGCTTTCACAGATCATCCCTGCCCCTTTTAGGCCCATTGGTGTCACAAGGGATCATTAGATTGTTAGCCTGCATTGGGTCACAATGGTTCCTTGCTTCTCTTAACCCCTGTGGTGTCACAATGCATCCCATGCCCTTTTAGGCCACTTGGTGTTACAGTGAATCATTTGAGTCTTCGCCTCTATGGTGTCATAATATTTCCATGTTTTTATTGTGCCCCATGCTTTCACAATGCATCCCTGGCCCTATTACAAGGACTGGTGTCAAAAGGGATCATTAGATTGCTAGCCTGCATTGGGTCACAATGGTTCCTTGCTTCTCTTAACCTCTGTGGTGTCACAATGCATCCCATGCCCTTTTAGGCCACATGATGTCACAATGAATCATTTGATTCTTGGCCTCAATGGTGTCATAATGGTTCCTTGTTTCTATTGGGCCCCATGCTGTAACAATTCATCCCTGGCCCTTTTACGCCCCCTGGTGTCAAATGGGATCCTGGGATTATTAGCCTCCATTGGGTCACAATGGATCCTTGCTTCTCTTAACCTCTGTGGTGTCACAATGCATCCCATGCCCTTTTAGGCCACATGATGTCACAATGAATTATTTGATTCTTGGCCTCCATAGTGGCATAATAGATCCTTTCTTCTATTGGTCCCCGTGCTGTAACAATTCATCCCTGGCCCTTTTAGGCCCATTGGTGTAACAAGGGATCATTAGATTGTTAGCCTGCATTGGGTCACAATGGCTCCTTGCTTCTCGTAACCTCTGTGGTGTCACAATGCATTCCAAGACCTTTTAGGCCACTTGATGTCACAATGAACCATTTGATTCTTGGCCTTCATGATGTCATAATGGTTCCTTGCTTCTATAAGTCCCCATGCTGTCAGAGTTCATCCGTGGTCCCTTTCCGCCCCCTGGTGTCAAAAGGGATTCTTAGATTGTTAGCCTCCATTGGGTCACAATGGATCCTTGCTTCTCTTAACCCCTGTGCTGTCACAATGCATCCCATGCCCTTTTAGGCCACTTGATGTCACAATGAATTATTTGATTCTTGGCCTCCACGGTGGCATAATAGATCCTTGCTTCTATTGGTCCCCGTGCTGTAACAATCCTTCCCTGGCCCTTTTACGCCCCCTGGTGTCAAATGGGATCCTGGGATTATTAGCCTCCATTGGGTCACAATGGATCCTTGCTTCTCTTAACCCCTGTGCTGTCACAATGCATCCCATGCCCTTTTAGGCCACTTGATGTCACAATAAATCATTTGATTCTTGGCCTCCACGGTGGCATAATAGATCCTTGCTTCTATTGGTCCCTGTGCTGTAACAATCCATCTCTGGCCCTTTTACGTCCCCTGGTGTCAAATGGGATCCTGGGATTATTAGCCTCCTTTGGGTCACAATGGATCCTTGCTTCTCTTAACCTCTGTGGTGTCACAATGCATTCCAAACCCTTTTAGGCCACATGATGTCACAATGAATCATTTGATTCTTGGCCTCCATGGTGGCATAATTGTACGAGGTTTCTATTGGGCCCCATGCTGTCAAAATTCATCCCAGGCCCTTTTACGCCCCCTGGTGTCAAATGGGATCCTGGGATTATTAGCCTCCATTGGGTCACAATGGATCCTTGCATCTCTTAACCCCTGTGCTGTCACAATGCATCCCATGCCCTTTTAGGCCACTTGATGTCACAATGAATCATTTGATTCTTGGCCTCCATAGTAGCATAATGGTTCCTTGTTTCTATTGGGCCCCATGCTGTCAAAATTCATCCCTGGCCCTTTTACGCCCCGTGGTGTCAAATGGGATCCTGGGATTATTAGCCTCCTTTGGGTCACAATGGATCCTTGCTTCTCTTAACCCCTGTGCTGTTACAATGCATCCCATGCCCTTTTAGGCCACTTGATGTCACAATGAATCATTTGATTCTTGGCCTTCATGGTGGCATAATAGATCCTTGCTTCTATTGGTCCCCGTGCTGTAACAATCCATCCCTGGCTCTTTTTATACCCCCTGGTGCCACAAGGGATCATTAGATTGTTAGCCTGCATTGGGTCACAATGATTCCTTGCTTCTCTTAACCCCTGTGGTGTCACAATGCATCCCATGCCCTTTTAGGCCACTTGATGTCACAATGAATCATTTGATTCTTGGCCTCCATGGTGGCGTAATTGTACCAGGTTTTAATTGGGCCCCATGCTTTCACAATACATCCCTGCCCCTTTTAGGCCCATTGGGGTCACAAGGGATCATTAGACGTTTAGCCTGCATTGGGTCACAATGGTTCCTTGCTTCTCTTAACCCCTGTGGTGTCACAATGCATCCCATGCCCTTTTAGGCCACTTGGTGTTACAATGAATAATTTGATTCTTGGCCTCTATGGTGTCATAATATTTCCATGTTTTTATTGTGCCCCATGCTTTCACAATGCATCCCTGGCCCTATTACAAGCCCTGGTGTCAAAAGGTATCATTAGATTGTTAGCCTGCATTGGGTCACAGTGGTTCCTTGCTTCTCTTAACCTCTGTGGTGTCACAATGCATCCCATGCCCTTTTAGGCCACTTGATGTCACAATGAATCATTTGATTCTTGGCCTTCATGGTGGCATAATTGTACCAGGTTTTACTGGGGCCCCATGCTTTCACAAATCATCCCTGCCCCTTTTAGGCCCATTGGTGTCACAAGGGATCATTAGATTGTTAGCCTGCATTGGGTCACAATGGTTCCTTGCTTCTCTTAACCTCTGTGGTGTCACAATGCATCCCATGCCCTTTTAGGCCACTTGATGTCACAATGAATCCTTTGATTCTTGGCCTCCATGGTGTCATAATGGTTCCTTGTTTCTATTGGGCTCCATGCTGTCACAATTCATCCCTGGCCCTTTTACGCCCCCTGGTGTCAAATGGGATCCTGGGATTACTAGCCTCCATTGGGTCACAATGGATCCTTGCTTCTCTTAACCCCTGTGCTGTCACAATGCATCCCATGCCCTTTTAGGCCACATGATGTCACAATGAATTATTTGATTCTTGGCCTCCATGGTGGCATAATAGATCCTTGCTTCTATTGGTCCCCGTGCTGTAACAATTCATCCCTGGCCCTTTTAGGCCCATTGGTGTAACAAGGGATCATTAGATTGTTAGCCTGCATTGGGTCACAATGGTTCCTTGCTTCTCGTAACCTCTGTGGTGTCACAATACATGCCAAGCCCTTTTAGGCCACTTGATGTCACAATGAACCATTTGATTCTTGGCCTTCATGATGTCATAATGGTTCCTTGCTTCTATAGGTCCCCATGCTGTCAGAGTTCATCCGTGGTCCTTTTGCGACCCCTGGTGTCAAAAGGGATTCTTAGATTGTTAGCCTCCATTGGGTCACAATGGATCCTTGCTTCTCTTAACCCCTGTGCTGTCACAATGCATCCCATGCCCTTTTAGGCCACATGATGTCACAATGAATTATTTGATTCTTGGCCTCCATGGTGGCATAATAGATCCTTGCTTCTATTGGTCCCCGTGCTGTAACAATCCATCCTTGGCCCTTTTACGCCCCCTGGTGTCAAATGGGATCCTGGGATTATTAGCCTTCATTGGGTCACAATGGATCCTTGCTTCTCTTAACCCATGTGCTGTCACAATGCATCCCATGCCCTTTTAGGCCACTTGATGTCACAATAAATCATTTGATTCTTGGCCTCCACGGTGGCATAATAGATCCTTGCTTCTATTGGTCCCTGTGCTGTAACAATCCATCCCTGGCCCTTTTTATAACCCCTGGTGCCACAAGGGATCATTAGATTGTTAGCCTGCATTGGGTCACAATGATTCCTTGCTTCTCTTAACCTCTGTGGTGTCACAATGCATCCCATGCCCTTTTAGACCACTTGATGTCACAATGATTCATTTGATTCTTGGCCTTCATGTTGTCATAATGGTTCCTTGTTTCCATAGGTCCCCATGCTGTCACAATTCATCCCTGGCCCTTTTACGCCCCCTGGTGTCAAATGGGATCCTGGGATTATTAGCCTCCATTGGGTCACAATGGATCCTTGCTTCTCTTAAACCATGTGCTGTCACAATGCATCCCATGCCCTTTTAGGCCACTTGATGTCACAATAAATCATTTGATTCTTGGCCTCCACGGTGGCATAATAGATCCTTGCTTCTATTGGTCCCTGTGCTGTGACAATCCATCCCTGGCCCTTTTTATAACCCCTGGTGCCACAAGGGTTCATTAGATTGTTAGCCTGCATTGGGTCACAATGGTTCCTTGCTTCTCTTAACCTCTGTGGTGTCACAATGCATCCCATGCCCTTTTAGGCCACTTGATGTCACAATGAATTATTTGATTCTTGGCCTCCATGGTGGCATAATAGATCCTTGCATCTATTGGTCCCCGTGCTGTAACAATTCATCCCTGGCCCTTTTAGGACCATTGGTGTCACAAGGGATCATTAGATTGTTAGCCTGCATTGGGTCACAATGGTTCCTTGCTTCTCTTAGCCTCTGTGGTGTCACAATGTATTCCAAGCACTTTTAGGCCACTTGATGTCACAATGAACCATTTGATTCTTGGCCTTCATGGTGTCATAATGGTTCCTTGCTTCTATAAGTCCCCATGCTGTCAGAGTTCATCCGTGGTCCCTTTCCGCCCCCTGGTGTCAAAAGGGATTCTTAGATTGTTAGCCTGCATTGGGTCACAATGGATCCTTGCTTCTCTTAACCCCTGTGCTGTCACAATGCATCCCATGCCCTTTTAGGCCACTTGATGTCACAATGAATCATTTGATTCTTGGCATCCATGGTGGCGTAATTATACCAGGGTTTAATTGGGCCCCATGCTTTCACAATACATCCCTGCCCCTTTTAGGCCCATTGGTGTCACAAGGGATCATTAGATGTTTAGCCTGCATTGGGTCACAATGGTTCCTTGCTTCTCTTAACCTCTGTGGTGTCACAATGCATCCCATGCCCTTTTAGGCCACTTGATGTCACAATGAATCATTTGATTCTTGGCCTCAATGGTGTCATAATGGTTCCTTGTTTCTATTGGGCCCCATGCTGTAACAATTCATCCCTGGCCCTTTTACGAGCCCTGGTGTCAAATGGGATCCTGGGATTATTAGCCTCCATTGGGTCACAATGGATCCTTGCTTCTCTTAACCCCTGTGGTGTCACAATGCATCCCATGCCCTTTTAGGCCACTTGATGTCACAATGAATCATTTGATTTTTGGCCTCAATGGTGTCATAATGGTTCCTTGTTTCTATTGGGCCCCATGCTGTAACAATTAATCCCTGGCCCTTTTACGCGCCCTGGTGTCAAATGGGATCCTTGGATTATTAGCCTCCTTTGAGTCACAATGGTTCCTTGCTTCTCTTAACCTCTGTGGTGTCACAATGCATTCCAAGCCCTTTTAGGCCACTTGATGTCACAATGAATCATTTGATTCTTGGCCTTCATGGTGTCATAATGGTTCCTTGCTTCTATAGGTCCCCATGCTGTCAGAGTTCATCCGTGGTCCTTTTGCGCCCCCTGGTGTCAAAAGGGATTCTTAGCTTGTTAGCCTGCATTGGGTCACAATGGTTCCTTGCTTCTCTTAACCCCTGTGGTGTCACAATGCATCCCATGCCCTTTTAGGCCACTTGATGTCACAATGAATCATTTGGTTCTAGGCCTCCATGGTGGCGTAATTGTACCAGGTTTTACTGGGGCCCCATGCTTTCACAGATCATCCCTGCCCCTTTTAGGCCCATTGGTGTCAAATGGGATCCTGGGATTATTAGCCTCCATTGGGTCACAATGGTTCCTTGCTTCTCTTAGCCCCTGTGGTGTCACAATGCATCCCATGCCCTTTTAGGCCACTTGGTGTTACAATGAATCATTTGAGTCTTCGCCTCTATGGTGTCATAATATTTCCATGTTTTTATTGTGCCCCATGCTTTCACAATGCATCCCTGGCCCTATTACAAGGACTGGTGTCAAAAGGGATCATTAGATTGCTAGCCTGCATTGGGTCACAATGGATCCTTGCTTCTCTTAACCTCTGTGGTGTCACAATGCATTCCAAACCCTTTTAGGCCACTTGATGTCACAATGAATCATTTGATTCTTGGCCTTCATGGTGTCATAATGGTTCCTTGCTTCTATAGGTCCCCATGCTGTCAGAGTTCATCCGTGGTCCTTTTGCGCCCCCTGGTGTCAAAAGGGATCATTAGATTGTTAGCCTGCATTGCGTCACAATGGATCCTTGCTTCTCTTAACCCCTGAGCTGTCACAATGCCTCCCATGCCCTTTTAGGCCACTTGATGTCACAATGAATCATTTGATTCTTGGCCTCCATGGTGTCATAATGGTTCCTTGTTTCTATTGGGCTCCATGCTGTCACAATTCATCCCTGGCCCTTTTACGCCCCCTGGTGTCAAATGGGATCCTGTGATTATTAGCCTGCATTGGGTCACAATGGATCCTTGCTTCTCTTAACCCCTGTGCTGCCACAATGCATCCCATGCCCTTTTAGGCCACATGATGTCACAATGAATTATTTGATTCTTGGCCTCCATAGTGGCATAATAGATCCTTTCTTCTATTGGTCCCCGTGCTGTAACAATTCATCCCTGGCCCTTTTAGGCCCATTGGTGTAACAAGGGATCATTAGATTGTTAGCCTGCATTGGGTCACAATGGCTCCTTGCTTCTCTTAACCTCTGTGGTGTCACAATGCATTCCAAGCCCTTTTAGGCCACTTGATGTCACAATGAACCATTTGATTCTTGGCCTTCATGATGTCATAATGGTTCCTTGCTTCTATAGTTCCCCATGCTGTCAGAGTTCATCCGTGGTCCTTTTGCGACCCCTGGTGTCAAAAGGGATTCTTAGATTGTTAGCCTCCATTGGGTCACAATGGATCCTTGCTTCTCTTAACCCCTGTGCTGTCACAATGCATCCCATGCCCTTTTAGGCCACATGATGTCACAATGAATTATTTGATTCTTGGCCTCCACGGTGGCATAATAGATCCTTGCTTCTATTGGTCCCTGTGCTGTAACAATCCATCTCTGGCCCTTTTACGTCCCCTGGTGTCAAATGGGATCCTGGGATTATTAGCCTCCATTGGGTCACAATGGATCCTTGCTTCTCTTAACCTCTGTGGTGTCACAATGCATTCCAAACCCTTTTAGGCCACTTGATGTCACAATGAATCATTTGATTCTTGGCCTTCATGGTGTCATAATGGTTCCTTGCTTCTATAGGTCCCCATGCTGTCAGAGTTCATCCGTGGTCCTTTTGCGCCCCCTGGTGTCAAAAGGGATTCTTAGATTGTTAGCCTGCATTGGGTCACAATGGTTCCTTGCTTCTCTTAACCCCTGTGGTATCACAATGCATCCCATGCCCTTTTAGGCCACTTGATGTCACAATGAATCATTTGATTCTTGGCCTCCATGGTGGCATAATTGTACCAGGTTTTACTTGGGCCCCATGCTTTCACAATTCATCCCTGCCCCTTTTAGGGCCATTGGTGTCACAAGGGATCATTAGATTGTTAGCCTTCATTGGGTCACAATGGTTCCTTGCTTCTCTTAACCTCTGTGGTGTCACAATGCATCCCATGCCCTTTTAGGCCACTTGATGTCACAATGAATCATTTGATTCTTGGCCTCCATGGTGGCATAATTGTACGAGGTTTCTATTGGGCCCCATGCTGTCAAAATTCATCCCAGGCCCTTTTACGCCCCCTGGTGTCAAATGGGATCCTGGGATTATTAGCCTCCATTGGGTCACAATGGATCCTTGCATCTCTTAACCCCTGTGCTGTCACAATGCATCCCATGCCCTTTTAGGCCACTTGATGTCACAATGAATCATTTGATTCTTGGCCTCCATAGTAGCATAATGGTTCCTTGTTTCTATTGGGCCCCATGCTGTCAAAATTCATCCCTGGCCCTTTTACGCCCCGTGGTGTCAAATGGGATCCTGGGATTATTAGCCTCCTTTGGGTCACAATGGATCCTTGCTTCTCTTAACCCCTGTGCTGTTACAATGCATCCCATGCCCTTTTAGGCCACTTGATGTCACAATGAATCATTTGATTCTTGGCCTTCATGGTGGCATAATAGATCCTTGCTTCTATTGGTCCCCGTGCTGTAACAATCCATCCCTGGCTCTTTTTATACCCCCTGGTGCCACAAGGGATCATTAGATTGTTAGCCTGCATTGGGTCACAATGATTCCTTGCTTCTCTTAACCCCTGTGGTGTCACAATGCATCCCATGCCCTTTTAGGCCACTTGATGTCACAATGAATCATTTGATTCTTGGCCTCCATGGTGGCGTAATTGTACCAGGTTTTAATTGGGCCCCATGCTTTCACAATACATCCCTGCCCCTTTTAGGCCCATTGGGGTCACAAGGGATCATTAGACGTTTAGCCTGCATTGGGTCACAATGGTTCCTTGCTTCTCTTAACCCCTGTGGTGTCACAATGCATCCCATGCCCTTTTAGGCCACTTGGTGTTACAATGAATAATTTGATTCTTGGCCTCTATGGTGTCATAATATTTCCATGTTTTTATTGTGCCCCATGCTTTCACAATGCATCCCTGGCCCTATTACAAGCCCTGGTGTCAAAAGGTATCATTAGATTGTTAGCCTGCATTGGGTCACAGTGGTTCCTTGCTTCTCTTAACCTCTGTGGTGTCACAATGCATCCCATGCCCTTTTAGGCCACTTGATGTCACAATGAATCATTTGATTCTTGGCCTTCATGGTGGCATAATTGTACCAGGTTTTACTGGGGCCCCATGCTTTCACAAATCATCCCTGCCCCTTTTAGGCACATTGGTGTCACAAGGGATCATTAGATTGTTAGCCTGCATTGGGTCACAATGGTTCCTTGCTTCTCTTAACCTCTGTGGTGTCACAATGCATCCCATGCCCTTTTAGGCCACTTGATGTCACAATGAATCCTTTGATTCTTGGCCTCCATGGTGTCATAATGGTTCCTTGTTTCTATTGGGCTCCATGCTGTCACAATTCATCCCTGGCCCTTTTACGCCCCCTGGTGTCAAATGGGATCCTGGGATTACTAGCCTCCATTGGGTCACAATGGATCCTTGCTTCTCTTAACCCCTGTGCTGTCACAATGCATCCCATGCCCTTTTAGGCCACTTGATGTCACAATGAATTATTTGATTCTTGGCCTCCATGGTGGCATAATAGATCCTTGCTTCTATTGGTCCCCGTGCTGTAACAATTCATCCCTGGCCCTTTTAGGCCCATTGGTGTAACAAGGGATCATTAGATTGTTAGCCTGCATTGGGTCACAATGGTTCCTTGCTTCTCGTAACCTCTGTGGTGTCACAATACATGCCAAGCCCTTTTAGGCCACTTGATGTCACAATGAACCATTTGATTCTTGGCCTTCATGATGTCATAATGGTTCCTTGCTTCTATAGGTCCCCATGCTGTCAGAGTTCATCCGTGGTCCTTTTGCGACCCCTGGTGTCAAAAGGGATTCTTAGATTGTTAGCCTCCATTGGGTCACAATGGATCCTTGCTTCTCTTAACCCCTGTGCTGTCACAATGCATCCCATGCCCTTTTAGGCCACATGATGTCACAATGAATTATTTGATTCTTGGCCTCCATGGTGGCATAATAGATCCTTGCTTCTATTGGTCCCCGTGCTGTAACAATCCATCCTTGGCCCTTTTACGCCCCCTGGTGTCAAATGGGATCCTGGGATTATTAGCCTCCATTGGGTCACAATGGATCCTTGCTTCTCTTAACCCATGTGCTGTCACAATGCATCCCATGCCCTTTTAGGCCACTTGATGTCACAATAAATCATTTGATTCTTGGCCTCCACGGTGGCATAATAGATCCTTGCTTCTATTGGTCCCTGTGCTGTAACAATCCATCCCTGGCCCTTTTTATAACCCCTGGTGCCACAAGGGATCATTAGATTGTTAGCCTGCATTGGGTCACAATGATTCCTTGCTTCTCTTAACCTCTGTGGTGTCACAATGCATCCCATGCCCTTTTAGACCACTTGATGTCACAATGATTCATTTGATTCTTGGCCTTCATGTTGTCATAATGGTTCCTTGTTTCCATAGGTCCCCATGCTGTCACAATTCATCCCTGGCCCTTTTACGCCCCCTGGTGTCACATGGGATCCTGGGATTATTAGCCTCCATTGGGTCACAATGGATCCTTGCTTCTCTTAAACCATGTGCTCTCACAATGCATCCCATGCCCTTTTAGGCCACTTGATGTCACAATAAATCATTTGATTCTTGGCCTCCACGGTGGCATAATAGATCCTTGCTTCTATTGGTCCCTGTGCTGTGACAATCCATCCCTGGCCCTTTTTATAACCACTGGTGCCACAAGGGTTCATTAGATTGTTAGCCTGCATTGGGTCACAATGGTTCCTTGCTTCTCTTAACCTCTGTGGTGTCACAATGCATCCCATGCCCTTTTAGGCCACTTGATGTCACAATGAATTATTTGATTCTTGGCCTCCATGGTGGCATAATAGATCCTTGCATCTATTGGTCCCCGTGCTGTAACAATTCATCCCTGGCCCTTTTAGGACCATTGGTGTCACAAGGGATCATTAGATTGCTAGCCTGCATTGGGTCACAATGGATCCTTGCTTCTCTTAACCTCTGTGGTGTCACAATGCATTCCAAACCCTTTTAGGCCACTTGATGTCACAATGAATCATTTGATTCTTGGCCTTCATGGTGTCATAATGGTTCCTTGCTTCTATAGGTCCCCATGCTGTCAGAGTTCATCCGTGGTCCTTTTGCGCCCCCTGGTGTCAAAAGGGATCATTAGATTGTTAGCCTGCATTGGGTCACAATGGATCCTTGCATCTCTTAACCCCTGTGGTGTCACAATGCATCCCATGCCCTTTTAGGCCCCTTGATGTCACAATGAATCATTTGATTCTTGGCCTCCATGGTGTCATAATGGTTCCTTGTTTCTATTGGGCTCCATGCTGTCACAATTCATCCCTGGCCCTTTTACGCCCCCTGGTGTCAAATGGGATCCTGTGATTATTAGCCTGCATTGGGTCACAATGGATCCTTGCTTCTCTTAACCCCTGTGCTGCCACAATGCATCCCATGCCCTTTTAGGCCACATGATGTCACAATGAATTATTTGATTCTTGGCCTCCATAGTGGCATAATAGATCCTTTCTTCTATTGGTCCCCGTGCTGTAACAATTCATCCCTGGCCCTTTTAGGCCCATTGGTGTAACAAGGGATCATTAGATTGTTAGCCTGCATTGGGTCACAATGGCTCCTTGCTTCTCTTAACCTCTGTGGTGTCACAATGCATTCCAAGCCCTTTTAGGCCACTTGATGTCACAATGAACCATTTGATTCTTGGCCTTCATGATGTCATAATGGTTCCTTGCTTCTATAGTTCCCCATGCTGTCAGAGTTCATCCGTGGTCCTTTTGCGACCCCTGGTGTCAAAAGGGATTCTTAGATTGTTAGCCTCCATTGGGTCACAATGGATCCTTGCTTCTCTTAACCCCTGTGCTGTCACAATGCATCCCATGCCCTTTTAGGCCACATGATGTCACAATGAATTATTTGATTCCAGGCCTCCACGGTGGCATAATAGATCCTTGCTTCTATTGGTCCCTGTGCTGTAACAATCCATCTCTGGCCCTTTTACGTCCCCTGGTGTCAAATGGGATCCTGGGATTATTAGCCTCCATTGGGTCACAATGGATCCTTGCTTCTCTTAACCTCTGTGGTGTCACAATGCATTCCAAACCCTTTTAGGCCACTTGATGTCACAATGAATCATTTGATTCTTGGCCTTCATGGTGTCATAATGGTTCCTTGCTTCTATAGGTCCCCATGCTGTCAGAGTTAATCCGTGGTCCTTTTGCGCCCCCTGGTGTCAAAAGGGATTCTTAGATTGTTAGCCTGCATTGGGTCACAATGGTTCCTTGCTTCTCTTAACCCCTGTGGTATCACAATGCATCCCATGCCCTTTTAGGCCACTTGATGTCACAATGAATCATTTGATTCTTGGCCTCCATGGTGGCATAATTGTACCAGGTTTTACTTGGGCCCCATGCTTTCACAATTCATCCCTGCCCCTTTTAGGGCCATTGGTGTCACAAGGGATCATTAGATTGTTAGCCTTCATTGGGTCACAATGGTTCCTTGCTTCTCTTAACCTCTGTGGTGTCACAATGCATCCCATGCCCTTTTAGGCCACTTGATGTCACAATGAATCATTTGATTCTTGGCCTCCATGGTGGCATAATTGTACGAGGTTTCTATTGGGCCCCATGCTGTCAAAATTCATCCCAGGCCCTTTTACGCCCCCTGGTGTCAAATGGGATCCTGGGATTATTAGCCTCCATTGGGTCACAATGGATCCTTGCATCTCTTAACCCCTGTGCTGTCACAATGCATCCCATGCCCTTTTAGGCCACTTGATGTCACAATGAATCATTTGATTCTTGGCCTCCATAGTAGCATAATGGTTCCTTGTTTCTATTGGGCCCCATGCTGTCAAAATTCATCCCTGGCCCTTTTACGCCCCGTGGTGTCAAATGGGATCCTGGGATTATTAGCCTCCTTTGGGTCACAATGGATCCTTGCTTCTCTTAACCCCTGTGCTGTTACAATGCATCCCATGCCCTTTTAGGCCACTTGATGTCACAATAAATCATTTGATTCTTGGCCTTCATGGTGGCATAATAGATCCTTGCTTCTATTGGTCCCCGTGCTGTAACAATCCATCCCTGGCTCTTTTTATACCCCCTGGTGCCACAAGGGATCATTAGATTGTTAGCCTGCATTGGGTCACAATGATTCCTTGCTTCTCTTAACCCCTGTGGTGTCACAATGCATCCCATGCCCTTTTAGGCCACTTGATGTCACAATGAATCATTTGATTCTTGGCCTCCATGGTGGCGTAATTGTACCAGGTTTTAATTGGGCCCCATGCTTTCACAATACATCCCTGCCCCTTTTAGGCCCATTGGGGTCACAAGGGATCATTAGACGTTTAGCCTGCATTGGGTCACAATGGTTCCTTGCTTCTCTTAACCCCTGTGGTGTCACAATGCATCCCATGCCCTTTTAGGCCACTTGGTGTTACAATGAATAATTTGATTCTTGGCCTCTATGGTGTCATAATATTTCCATGTTTTTATTGTGCCCCATGCTTTCACAATGCATCCCTGGCCCTATTACAAGCCCTGGTGTCAAAAGGTATCATTAGATTGTTAGCCTGCATTGGGTCACAGTGGTTCCTTGCTTCTCTTAACCTCTGTGGTGTCACAATGCATCCCATGCCCTTTTAGGCCACTTGATGTCACAATGAATCATTTGATTCTTGGCCTTCATGGTGGCATAATTGTACCAGGTTTTACTGGGGCCCCATGCTTTCACAAATCATCCCTGCCCCTTTTAGGCCCATTGGTGTCACAAGGGATCATTAGATTGTTAGCCTGCATTGGGTCACAATGGTTCCTTGCTTCTCTTAACCTCTGTGGTGTCACAATGCATCCCATGCCCTTTTAGGCCACTTGATGTCACAATGAATCTTTTGATTCTTGGCCTCCATGGTGTCATAATGGTTCCTTGTTTCTATTGGGCTCCATGCTGTCACAATTCATCCCTGGCCCTTTTACGCCCCCTGGTGTCAAATGGGATCCTGGGATTACTAGCCTCCATTGGGTCACAATGGATCCTTGCTTCTCTTAACCCCTGTGCTGTCACAATGCATCCCATGCCCTTTTAGGCCACATGATGTCACAATGAATTATTTGATTCTTGGCCTCCATGGTGGCATAATAGATCCTTGCTTCTATTGGTCCCCGTGCTGTAACAATTCATCCCTGGCCCTTTTAGGCCCATTGGTGTAACAAGGGATCATTAGATTGTTAGCCTGCATTGGGTCACAATGGTTCCTTGCTTCTCGTAACCTCTGTGGTGTCACAATACATGCCAAGCCCTTTTAGGCCACTTGATGTCACAATGAACCATTTGATTCTTGGCCTTCATGATGTCATAATGGTTCCTTGCTTCTATAGGTCCCCATGCTGTCAGAGTTCATCCGTGGTCCTTTTGCGACCCCTGGTGTCAAAAGGGATTCTTAGATTGTTAGCCTCCATTGGGTCACAATGGATCCTTGCTTCTCTTAACCCCTGTGCTGTCACAATGCATCCCATGCCCTTTTAGGCCACATGATGTCACAATGAATTATTTGATTCTTGGCCTCCATGGTGGCATAATAGATCCTTGCTTCTATTGGTCCCCGTGCTGTAACAATCCATCCTTGGCCCTTTTACGCCCCCTGGTGTCAAATGGGATCCTGGGATTATTAGCCTCCATTGGGTCACAATGGATCCTTGCTTCTCTTAACCCATGTGCTGTCACAATGCATCCCATGCCCTTTTAGGCCACTTGATGTCACAATAAATCATTTGATTCTTGGCCTCCACGGTGGCATAATAGATCCTTGCTTCTATTGGTCCCTGTGCTGTAACAATCCATCCCTGGCCCTTTTTATAACCCCTGGTGCCACAAGGGATCATTAGATTGTTAGCCTGCATTGGGTCACAATGATTCCTTGCTTCTCTTAACCTCTGTGGTGTCACAATGCATCCCATGCCCTTTTAGACCACTTGATGTCACAATGATTCATTTGATTCTTGGCCTTCATGTTGTCATAATGGTTCCTTGTTTCCATAGGTCCCCATGCTGTCACAATTCATCCCTGGCCCTTTTACGCCCCCTGGTGTCACATGGGATCCTGGGATTATTAGCCTCCATTGGGTCACAATGGATCCTTGCTTCTCTTAAACCATGTGCTCTCACAATGCATCCCATGCCCTTTTAGGCCACTTGATGTCACAATAAATCATTTGATTCTTGGCCTCCACGGTGGCATAATAGATCCTTGCTTCTATTGGTCCCTGTGCTGTGACAATCCATCCCTGGCCCTTTTTATAACCCCTGGTGCCACAAGGGTTCATTAGATTGTTAGCCTGCATTGGGTCACAATGGTTCCTTGCTTCTCTTAACCTCTGTGGTGTCACAATGCATCCCATGCCCTTTTAGGCCACTTGATGTCACAATGAATTATTTGATTCTTGGCCTCCATGGTGGCATAATAGATCCTTGCATCTATTGGTCCCCGTGCTGTAACAATTCATCCCTGGCCCTTTTAGGACCATTGGTGTCACAAGGGATCATTAGATTGTTAGCCTGCATTGGGTCACAATGGTTCCTTGCTTCTCTTAACCTCTGTGGTGTCACAATGTATTCCAAGCACTTTTAGGCCACTTGATGTCACAATGAACCATTTGATTCTTGGCCTTCATGGTGTCATAATGGTTCCTTGCTTCTATAAGTCCCCATGCTGTCAGAGTTCATCCGTGGTCCCTTTCCGCCCCCTGGTGTCAAAAGGGATTCTTAGATTGTTAGCCTGCATTGGGTCACAATGGATCCTTGCTTCTCTTAACCCCTGTGCTGTCACAATGCATCCCATGCCCTTTTAGGCCACTTGATGTCACAATGAATCATTTGATTCTTGGCATCCATGGTGGCGTAATTATACCAGGGTTTAATTGGGCCCCATGCTTTCACAGTACATCCCTGCCCCTTTTAGGCCCATTGGTGTCACAAGGGATCATTAGATGTTTAGCCTGCATTGGGTCACAATGGTTCCTTGCTTCTCTTAACCTCTGTGGTGTCACAATGCATCCCATGCCCTTTTAGGCCACTTGATGTCACAATGAATCATTTGATTCTTGGCCTCAATGGTGTCATAATGGTTCCTTGTTTCTATTGGGCCCCATGCTGTAACAATTCATCCCTGGCCCTTTTACGCGCCCTGGTGTCAAATGGGATCCTGGGATTATTAGCCTCCATTTGGTCACAATGGATCCTTGCTTCTCTTAACCCCTGTGGTGTCACAATGCATCCCATGCCCTTTTAGGCCACTTGATGTCACAATGAATCATTTGATTTTTGGCCTCAATGGTGTCATAATGGTTCCTTGTTTCTATTGGGCCCCATGCTGTAACAATTAATCCCTGGCCCTTTTACGCGCCCTGGTGTCAAATGGGATCCTTGGATTATTAGCCTCCTTTGAGTCACAATGGTTCCTTGCTTCTCTTAACCCCTGTGCTGTTACAATGCATCCCATGCCCTTTTAGGCCACTTGATGTCACAATGAATCATTTGATTCTTGGCCTCCATGGTGGCGTAATTGTACCAGGTTTTAATTGGGCCCCATGCTTTCACAATACATCCCTGCCCCTTTTAGGCCCATTGGGGTCACAACGGATCATTAGATGTTTAGCCTGCATTGGGTCACAATGGTTCCTTGCTTCTCTTAACCCCTGTGGTGTCACAATGCATCCCATGCCCTTTTAGGCCACTTGGTGTTACAATGAATAATTTGATTCTTGGCCTCTATGGTGTCATAATATTTCCATGTTTTTATTGTGCCCCATGCTTTCACAATGCATCCCTGGCCCTATTACAAGCCCTGGTGTCAAAAGGTATCATTAGATTGTTAGCCTGCATTGGGTCACAGTGGTTCCTTGCTTCTCTTAACCTCTGTGGTGTCACAATGCATCCCATGCCCTTTTAGGCCACTTGATGTCACAATGAATCATTTGATTCTTGGCGTCCATGGTGGCATAATAGATCCTTGCTTCTATTGGTCCCCGTGCTGTAACAATTCATCCCTGGCCCTTTTAGGCCCATTGGTGTAACAAGGGATCATTAGATTGTTAGCCTGCCTTGGGTCACAATGGCTCCTTGCTTCTCGTAACCTCTGTGGTGTCACAATGCATTCAATGCCCTTTTAGGCCACTTGATGTCACAATAAATCATTTGATTCTTGGCCTCCACGGTGGCGTAATAGATACTTGCTTCTATTGCTCCCTGTGCTGTAACAATCCATCCCTGGCCCTTTTTATACCCCCTGGTGCCACAAGGGATCATTAGATTGTTAGCCTGCATTGGGTCACAATGGTTCCTTGCTTCTCTTAACCTCTGTGGTGTCACAATGTATTCCAAGCCCTTTTAGGCCACTTGATGTCACAATGAATCATTTGATTCTTGGCCTCCATGGTGGCATAATTATACCAGGTTTTAATTGGGCCCCATGCTTTCACAATACATCCCTGCCCCTTTTAGGCTCATTGGTGTCACAAGGGATCATAAGATGTTTAGCCTGCATTGGGTCACAATGGTTCCTTGCTTCTCTTAGCCCCTGTGGTGTCACAATGCATCCCATGTCCTTTTAGGCCACTTGGTGTTACAATGAATAATTTGATTCTTGGCCTCTATGGTGTCATAATATTTCCATGTTTTTATTGTGCCCCACGATTTCACAATTCATCCCTGGCCCTATTACAAGCCCTGGTGTCAAAAGGGATCATTAGATTGTTAGCCTGCATTGGGTCACAATGGTTCCTTGCTTCTCTTAACCTCTGTGGTGTCACAATGCATTCCAAGCCCTTTTAGGCCACTTGTTGTCACAATGAATCATTTGATTCTTGGCCTTCATGGTGTCATAATGTTTCCTTGCTTCTATAGGTCCCCATGCAGTCAGAGTTCATCCGTGGTCCTTTTTCGACCCCTGGATTCAAAAGGGATTCTTAGATTGTTAGCCTGCATTGGGTCACAATGATTCCTTGCTTCTCTTAACCTCTGTGGTGTCACAATGCATTCCAAGCCCTTTTATGCCTCTTGGTCTTACAAGGAATCATTTGATTCTTGGCCTTCATGGTGTCATAATGGTTCCTTGCTTCTATAGTTCCCCATGATGTCAGAGTTCATTCCTGGTCCTTTTGCGACCCCTGGTGTCAAAAGGGATTCTTAGATTGTTAGCCTGCATTGGGTCACAATGGATCCTTGCTTCTCTTAACCTCTGTGGTGTCACAATGCATCCCATGTCCTTTTAGGCCACTTGATGTCACAATGAATTATTTGATTCTTGGCCTCCACGGTGGCATAATAGATCCTTGCTTCTATTGGTCCCCGTGCTGTAACAATTCATCCCTGGCCCTTTTAGGCCCATTGGTGTAACAAGGGATCATTAGATTGTTAGCCTGCATTGGGTCACAATGCTACCTTGCTTCTCTTAACCTCTGTGGCGTCACAATGCATCCCATGCCCTTTTAGGCCACTTGATGTCACAATGAATCATTTGATTCTTGGCCTCCATGGTGGCGTAATTGTACCTGGTTTTCATTGGGCCCCATGCTTTCACAATACATTTCTGCCCCTTATAAGCCCGTTGATGTCAAAAGGGATCATTAGATTGTTAGCCTGCATTGGGTCACAATGGATCCTTGCTTCTCTTAACCCCTGTGGTGTCACAATGCATCCCATGCCCTTTTAGGCCACATGATCTCACAATGAATTATTTGATTCTTGGCCTCCATGGTGGCATAATAGATCCTTGCTTCTATTGGTCCCTGTGCTGTAACAATTCATCCCTGCGCCTTTTAGGCCCATTGGTGACACAAGGGATCATTTGATTGTTAGCCTGCATTGGGTCACAATGGTTCCTTGCTTCTCTTAACCTCTGTGGTGTCACAATGCATCCCATGCCCTTTTAGGCCACTTGATGCCACAATGAATCATTTGATTCTTGGCCTTCATGGTGTCATAATGTTTCCTTGCTTCTATAGGTCCCCATGCTGTCAGAGTTCATCCGTGGTCCTTTTGCGCCCCCTGGAGTCAAAAGGGATTCTTAGATTGTTAGCCTCCATTGGGTCACAATGGTTCCTTGCTTCTCTTAACCTCTGTGGTGTCACAATGCATTCCAAGCCCTTTTAGGCCACTTGATGTCACAATGAATCATTTGATTCTTGGCCTTCATGGTGTCATAATGGTTCCTTGCTTCTATAGGTCCCCATGATGTCATAGTTCATCCATGGTCCTTTTGCGCCCCCTGGTGTCAAAAGGGATTCTTAGATTGTTAGCCTGCATTGGGTCACAATGGTTACTTGCTTCTCTCAACCCCTGTGCTGTCACAATGCATCCCATGCCCTTTTAGGCCACTTGATGTCACAATGAATCATTTGATTCATGGCCTTCATGGTGGCACAATTTTACCAGGTTTTACTGGGGCCCCATGCTTTCACAGATCATCCCTGCCCCTTTTAGGCCCATTGGTGTCAAATGGGATCCTGGGATTATTAGCCTCCATTGGGTCACAATGGTTCCTTGCTTCTCTTAACCTCTGTGGTGTCACAATGCATCCCATGCCCTTTAGGCCACTTGATGTCACAATGAATCCTTTGATTCTTGGCCTCCATGGTGTCATAATGGTTCCTTGTTTCTATTGGGCCCCATGCTGTCACCATTCATCCCTGGCCCTTTTACGCCCCCGGATGAAAAATGGGATCCTGGGATTATTAGCCTCCATTGGGTCACAATGGATCCTTGCATCTCTTAACCCCTGTGCTGTCACAATGCATCCCATGCCCTTTTAGGCCACATGATGTCACAATGAATTATTTGATTCTTGGCCTCCATGGTGGCATAATAGATCCTTGCTTCTATTGGTCCCCGTGCTGTAACAATTCATCCCTGGCCCTTTTAGGCCCATTGGTGTCACAAGGGATCATTAGATTGTTAGCCTGCATTTGGTCACAATGGTTCCTTGCTTCTCTTAACCTCTGTGGTGTCACAATGTATTCCAAGCCCTTTTAGGCCACTTGATGTCACAATGAATCATTTGATTCTTGGCCTCCATGGTGGCATAATTATACCAGGTTTTAATTGGGCCCCATGCTTTCACAATACATCCCTGCCCCTTTTAGGCTCATTGGTGTCACAAGGGATCATAAGAAGTTTAGCCTGCATTGGGTCACAATGGTTCCTTGCTTCTCTTAGCCCCTGTGGTGTCACAATGCATCCCATGTCCTTTTAGGCCACTTGGTGTTACAATGAATAATTTGATTCTTGGCCTCTATGGTGTCATAATATTTCCATGTTTTTATTGTGCCCCACGATTTCACAATTCATCCCTGGCCCTATTACAAGCCCTGGTGTCAAAAGGGATCATTAGATTGTTAGCCTGCATTGGGTCACAATGGTTCCTTGCTTCTCTTAACCTCTGTGGTGTCACAATGCATTCCAAGCCCTTTTAGGCCACTTGTTGTCACAATGAATCATTTGATTCTTGGCCTTCATGGTGTCATAATGTTTCCTTGCTTCTATAGGTCCCCATGCAGTCAGAGTTCATCCGTGGTCCTTTTTCGCCCCCTGGATTCAAAAGGGATTCTTAGATTGTTAGCCTGCATTGGGTCACAATGATTCCTTGCTTCTCTTAACCTCTGTGGTGTCACAATGCATTCCAAGCCCTTTTAGGCCTCTTGGTCTTACAAGGAATCATTTGATTCTTGGCCTTCATGGTGTCATAATGGTTCCTTGCTTCTATAGGTCCCCATGATGTCAGAGTTCATCCGTGGTCCTTTTGCGACCCCTGGTGTCAAAAGGGATTCTTAGATTGTTAGCCTGCATTGGGTCACAATGGATCCTTGCTTCTCTTAACCTCTGTGGTGTCACAATGCATCCCATGTCCTTTTAGGCCACTTGATGTCACAATGAATTATTTGATTCTTGGCCTCCATGGTGGCATAATAGATCCTTGCTTCTATTGGTCCCCGTGCTGTAACAATTCATCCCTGGCCCTTTTAGGCCCATTGGTGTAACAAGGGATCATTAGATTGTTAGCCTGCATTGGGTCACAATGCTACCTTGCTTCTCTTAACCTCTGTGGCGTCACAATGCATCCCATGCCCTTTTAGGCCACTTGATGTCACAATGAATCATTTGATTCTTGGCCTCCATAGTGTCATAATGGTTCCTTGTTTCTATTGGGCCCCATGCTGTCACAATTCATCCCTGGCCCTTTTACGCCCCCTGGTGTCAAATGGGATCCTGGGATTATTAGCCTCCATTGGGTCACAATGGATCCTTGCTTCTCTTAACCCCTGTGCTGTCACAATGCATCCCATGCCCTTTTAGGCCGCTTGATGTCACAATGAATCATTTGATTCTTGGCCTCCACGGTGGCATAATAGATCCTTGCTCCTATTGGTCCCCGTGCTGTGACAATCCATCCCTGGGACTTTTCATACCCCCTGGTGCCACAAGGGATCATTAGATTGTTAGCCTGCATTGGGTCACAATGGTTCCTTGCTTCTCTTAACCTCTGTGGTGTCACAATGCATTCCAAGCCCTTTTAGGCCACTTGATGTCACAATGAATCATTTGATTCTTGGCCTTCATGGTGTCATGATGTTTCCTTGCTTCTATAGGTCCTCTTGCTGTCAGAGTTCATCCGTGGTCCTTTTGCGCCCCCTGGTGTCAAAAGGGATTCTTAGATTGTTAGCCTACATTGGGTCACAATGGTTCCTTGCTTCTCTCAACCCCTGTGGTGTCACAATGCATCCCATGCCCTTTTAGGCCACTTGATGTCACAATGAATCATTTGATTCTTGGCCTTCATGGTGGCACAATTGTACCAGGTTTTACTGGGGCCCCATGCTTTCACAGATCATCCCTGCCCCTTTTAGGCCCATTGGTGTCAAATGGGATCCTGGGATTATTAGCCTCCATTGGGTCACAATGGTTCCTTGCTTCTCTTAACCTCTGTGGTGTCACAATGCATCCCATGCCCTTTAGGCCACTTGATGTCACAATGAATCATTTGATTCTTGGCCTCCATGGTGTCATAATGGTTCCTTGTTTCTATTGGGCCCCATGCTGTCACCATTCATCCCTGGCCCTTTTACGCCCCCTGGTGAAAAATGGGATCCTGGGATTATTAGCCTCCATTGGGTCACAATGGATCCTTGCATCTCTTAACCCCTGTGCTGTCACAATGCATCCCATGCCCTTTTAGGCCACATGATGTCACAATGAATTATTTGATTCTTGGCCTCCATGGTGGCATAATAGATCCTTGCTTCTATTGGTCCCCGTGCTGTAACAATTCATCCCTGGCCCTTTTAGGCCCATTGGTGTCAAAAGGGATCATTAGATTGTTAGCCTCCATTGGGTCACAATGGTTCCTTGCTTCTCTTATCCCCAGTGGTGTCACAATGCATCCCATGCCCTTTTAGGCCACTTGATGTCACAATGAATCATTTGGTTCTAGGCCTCCATGGTGGCGTAATTATACAAGGTTTTAATTGGGCCCCATGCTTACACAATACATCCCTGCCCCTTTTAGGCCCATTGGTGTCACAAGGGATCATTAGATTGTTAGCCTGCATTGGGTCACAATGGTTCCTTGCTTCTCTTAGCCCCTGTGGTGTCACAATGCATTTCAAGCCCTTTTAGGCCACTTGATGTCACAATGAATCATTTGATTCTTGGCCTTCATGGTGTCATAATGGTTCCTTGCTTCTATAGGTCCCCATGATGTCATAGTTCATCCATGGTCCTTTTGCGCCCCCTGGTGTCAAAAGGGATTCTTAGATTGTTAGCCTGCATTGGGTCACAATGGTTCCTTGCTTCTCTTAACCTCTGTGGTGTCACAATGCATCCCATGCCCTTTTAGGCCACTTGATGTCACAATGAATCATTTGATTCTTGGCCTTCATGGTGTCATAATGTTTCCTTGCTTCTATAGGTCCCCATGCTGTCAGAGTTCATCCGTGGTCCTTTTGCGCCCCCTGGAGTCAAAAAGGATTCTTAGATTGTTAGCCTCCATTGGGTCACAATGGTTCCTTGCTTCTCTTAACCTCTGTGGTGTCACAATGCATCCCATGCCCTTTTAGGCCACTTGATGTCACAATGAATCATTTGATTCTTGGCCTCCATAGTGTCATAATGGTTCCTTGTTTCTATTGGGCCCCATGCTGTCACAATACATCCCTGGCACTTTTACGCCCCCTGGTGTCAAATGGCATCCTGGGATTATTAGCCTGCATTGGGTCACAATGGTTCCTTGCTTCTCTTAACCCCTGTGCTGTTACAATGCATCCCATGCCCTTTTAGGCCACTTGATGTCACAATGAATCATTTGATTCTTGGCCTCCACGGTGGCATAATAGATCCTTGCTTCTATTGGTCCCCGTGCTGTAACAATCCATCCCTGGCCCTTTTTATACCCCCTTGTGCCACAAGGGATCATTAGATTGTTAGCCTGCATTGGGTCACAATGGTTCCTTGCTTCTCTTAACCTCTGTGTTGTCACAATGCATTCCAAGCCCTTTTAGGCCACTTGGTCTTACAATGAAACATTTGATTCTTGGCCTTCATGGTGTCATAATGGTTCCTTGCTTCTATAGGTCCCCATGCTGTCAGTGTTCATCCGTGGTCCTTTTGCGCCCCCTGGTGTCAAAAGGGATTCTTAGATTGTTAGCCTGCATTGGGTCACAATCGTTCTTTGTTTATCTTAACCGCTGTGTTTTCACAATGCATCCCATGCCCTTTTAGGCCACTTGGTGTTACAATGAATCTTTTGAGTCTTGGCCTCTATGGTGTCATAATATTTCCATGTTTTTATTGTGCCCCATGCTTTCACAATGCATCCCTGGCCCTATTACAAGCCCTGGTGTCAAAAGGGATCATTAGATTGTTAGCGTGCATTGGGTCACAATGGTTCCTTGCTTCTCTTAACCTCTGTGGTGTCACAATGCATTCCAAGCCCTTTTAGGCCACTTGATGTCACAATGAATCATTTGATTCTTGGCCTTCATGGTGTCATAATGGTTCCTTGCTTCTATAGGTCCCCATGATGTCAGAGTTCATCCGTGGTCCTTTTGCGCCCCCTGGTGTCAAAAGGGATTCTTAGATTGTTAGCCTGCATTGGGTCACAATGGTTCCTTGCTTCTCTCAACCCCTGTGGTGTCACAATGCATCCCATGCCCTTTTAGGCCACTTGATGTCACAATGAATCATTTGATTCTTGTCCTCCATGGTGGCACAATTGTACCAGGTTTTACTGGGGCCCCATGCTTTCACAGATCATCCCTGCCCCTTTTAGGCCCATTGGTGTCAAATGGGATCCTGGGATTATTAGCCTCCATTGGGTCACAATGGTTCCTTGCTTCTCTTAACCTCTGTGGTGTCACAATGCATCCCATGCCCTTTTAGGCCACTTGATGTCACAATGAATCATTTGATTCTTGGCCTCCATGGTGTCATAATGGTTCCTTGTTTCTATTGGTCCCCGTGCTGTAACAATTCATCCCTGGCCCTTTTAGGCCCATTGGTGTCAAAAGGGATCATTAGATTGTTAGCCTCCATTGGGTCACAATGGTTCCTTGCTTCTCTTAACCCCTGTGGTGTCACAATGCATCCCATGCCCTTTTAGGCCACTTGATGTCACAATGAATCATTTGGTTCTAGGCCTCCATGGTGGCGTAATTGTACAAGGTTTTAATTGGGCCCCATGCTTACACAATACATCCCTGCCCCTTTTAGGCCCATTGGTGTCACAAGGGATCATTAGATGTTTAGCCTGCATTGGGTCACAATGGTTTCTTGCTTCTCTTAGCCCCTGTGGTGTCACAATGCATCCCATGCCCTTTTAGACCACTTGATGTCACAATGATTCATTTGATTCTTGGCCTTCATGGTGTCATAATGGTTCCTTGTTTCTATGGGTCCCCATGCTGTCACAATTCATCCCTGGACCTTTGACGCCCCCTGGTGTCAAATGGGATCCTGGGATTATTAGGCTCCATTGGGTCACAATGGATCCTTACTTCTCTTAACCCCTGTGGTGTCACAATGCATCCCATGTCCTTTTAGGCCACTTGATGTCACAATGAATCATTTCATTCTTGGCCTTCATGGTGGCATAATAGATCCTTGCTTCTATTGGTCCCCGTGCTGTAACAATCCATCCCTGGCACTTTTTATACCCCCTGGTGCCACAAGGGATCATTAGATTGTTAGCCTGCATTGGGTCACAATGGTTCCTTGCTTCTCTTAACCTCTGTGGTGTCACAATGCATTCCAAGCCCTTTTAGGCCACTTGATGTCACAATGAATCATTTGATTCTTGGCCTTCATGGTGTCATAATGGTTCCTTGCTTCTATAGGTCCCCATGCTGTCAGAGTTCATCCGTGGTCGTTTTGCGCCCCCTGGTGTCAAAAGGGATTCTTAGATTGTTAGCCTGCATTGGGTCACAATGGTTCCTTGCTTCTCTTAACCCCTGTGGTGTCACAATGCATCCCATGCCCTTTTAGGCCACTTGATGTCACAATGAATCATTTGATTCATGGCCTTCATGGTGGCACAATTGTACCAGGTTTTACTGGGGCCCCATGCTTTCACAAATCATCCCTGCCCCTTTTAGGCCCATTGGTGTCACAAGGGATCATTTGATTGTTAGCCTGCATTGGGTCACAATGGATCCTTGCTTCTCTTAACCCCTGAGCTGTCACAATGCCTCCCATGCCCTTTTAGGCCACTTGATGTCACAATGAATCATTTGATTCTTGGCCTCCATGGTGTCATAATGGTTCCTTGTTTCTATTGGGCCCCATGCTGTCACAATTCATCCCTGGCCCTTTTACGCCCCCTGGTGTCAAATGGGATCCTGGGATTATTAGCCTCCATTGGGTCACAATGGATCCTTGCATCTCTTAACCCCTGTGCTGTCACAATGCATCCCATGCAGTTTTAGGCCCCATGATGTCACAATGAATTATTTGATTCTTGGCCTCCATGGTGGCATAATACATCCTTGTTCTATTGGTCCCCGTGCTGTAACAATTCATCCCTGGCCCTTTTAGGCCCATTGGTGTCAAAAGGGATCATTAGATTGTTAGCCTGCATTGGGTCACAATGGTTCCTTGCTTCTCTTAGCCCCTGTGGTGTCACAATGCATCCCATGACCTTTTAGGCCACTTGATGTCACAATGAATCATTTGATTCTTGTCTTCCATGGTGGTATAATTTTACCAGGTTTTACTGGGGCCCCATGCTTTCACAATTCATCCCTGCCCCTTTTAGGCCCATTGGTGTCACAAGGGATTCTTAGATTGTTAGCCTGCATTGGGTCACAATGGTTCCTTGCTTCTCTTAACCTCTGTGGTGTCACAATGCATCTCATGCCCTTTTAGGCCACTTGATGTCACAATGAATCATTTGATTCTTGGCCTCCACGGTGGCATAATAGATCCTTGCTTCTATTGGTCCCCGTGCTGTAACAATCCATCCCTGGCCCTTTTTATACCCCCTTGTGCCACAAGGGATCATTAGATTGTTAGCCTGCATTGGGTCACAATGGTTCCTTGCTTCTCTTAACCTCTGTGGTGTCACAATGCATTCCAAGCCCTTTTAGGCCACTTGGTCTTACAATGAAACATTTGATTCTTGGCCTTCATGGTGTCATAATGGTTCCTTGCTTCTATAGGTCCCCATGCTGTCAGTGTTCATCCGTGGTCCTTTTGCGCCCCCTGGTGTCAAAAGGGATTATTAGATTGTTAGCCTGCATTGGGTCACAATCGTTCTTTGTTTCTCTTAACCCCTGTGGTTTCACAATGCATCCCATGCCCTTTTAGGCCACTTGGTGTTACAATGAATCATTTGAGTCTTGGCCTCTATGGTGTCATAATATTTCCATGTTTTTATTGTGCCCCATGCTTTCACAATGCATCCCTGGCCCTATTACAAGCCCTGGTGTCAAAAGGGATCATTAGATTGTTAGCGTGCATTGGGTCACAATGGTTCCTTGCTTCTCTTAACCTCTGTGGTGTCACAATGCATCCCATGCCCTTTTAGGCCACTTGATGTCACAATGAATCATTTGATTCTTGGCCTTCATGGTGTCATAATGTTTCCTTGCTTCTATAGGTCCTCTTGCTGTCAGAGTTCATCCGTGGTCCTTTTGCGCCCCCTGGTGTCAAAAGGGATTCTTAGATTGTTAGCCTGCATTGGGTCACAATGGTTCCTTGCTTCTCTCAACCCCTGTGGTGTCACAATGCATCCCATGCCCTTTTAGGCCACTTGATGTCACAATGAATCATTTGATTCTTGGCCTTCATGGTGGCACAATTGTACCAGGTTTTACTGGGGCCCCATGCTTTCACAGATCATCCCTGCCCCTTTTAGGCCCATTGGTGTCAAATGGGATCCTGGGATTATTAGCCTCCATTGGGTCACAATGGTTCCTTGCTTCTCTTAACCTCTGTGGTGTCACAATGCATCCCATGCCCTTTTAGGCCACTTGATGTCACAATGAATCATTTGATTCTTGGCCTCCATGGTGTCATAATGGTTCCTTGTTTCTATTGCTCCCCGTGCTGTAACAATTCATCCCTGGCCCTTTTAGGCCCATTGGTGTCAAAAGGGATCATTAGATTGTTAGCCTCCATTGGGTCACAATGGTTCCTTGCTTCTCTTAGCCCCTGTGGTGTCACAATGCATCCCATGCCCTTTTAGGCCACTTGATGTCACAATGAATCATTTGGTTCTAGGCCTCCATGGTGGCGTAATTGTACAAGGTTTTACTTGGGCCCCATGCTTACACAATACATCCCTGCCCCTTTTAGGCCCATTGGTGTCACAAGGGATCATTAGATGTTTAGCCTGCATTGGGTCACAATGGTTTCTTGCTTCTCTTAGCCCCTGTGGTGTCACAATGCATCCCATGCCCTTTTAGACCACTTGATGTCACAATGATTCATTTGATTCTTGGCCTTCATGGTGTCATAATGGTTCCTTGTTTCTATAGGTCCCCATGCTGTCACAATTCATCCCTGGACCTTTGACGCCCCCTGGTGTCAAATGGGATCCTGGGATTATTAGGCTCCATTGGGTCACAATGGATCCTTACTTCTCTTAACCCCTGTGGTGTCACAATGCATCCCATGTCCTTTTAGGCCACTTGATGTCACAATGAATCATTTCATTCTTGGCCTTCATGGTGGCATAATAGATCCTTGCTTCTATTGGTCCCCGTGCTGTAACAATCCATCCCTGGGCCTTTTCATACCCCCTGGTGCCACAAGGGATCATTAGATTGTTAGCCTGCATTGGGTCACAATGGTTCCTTGCTTCTCTTAACCTCTGTGGTGTCACAATGCATTCCAAGCCCTTTTAGGCCACTTGATGTCACAATGAATCATTTGATTCTTGGCCTTCATGGTGTCATAATGGTTCCTTGCTTCTATAGGTCCCCATGCTGTCAGAGTTCATCCGTGGTCCTTTTGCGCCCCCTGGTGTCAAAAGGGATTCTTAGATTGTTAGCCTCCATTGGGTCACAATGGTTCCTTGCTTCTCTTAACCCCTGTGGTGTCACAATGCATCCCATGCCCTTTTAGGCCACTTGATGTCACAATGAATCATTTGATTCATGGCCTTCATGGTGGCACAATTGTACCAGGTTTTACTGGGGCCCCATGCTTTCACAAATCATCCCTGCCCCTTTGAGGCCCATTGGTGTCACAAGGGATCATTTGATTGTTAGCCTGCATTGGGTCACAATGGATCCTTGCTTCTCTTAACCCCTGTGCTGTCACAATGCCTCCCATGCCCTTTTAGGCCACTTGATGTCACAATGAATCATTTGATTCTTGGCCTCCATGGTGTCATAATGGTTCCTTGTTTCTATTGGGCCCCATGCTGTCACAATTCATCCCTGGCCCTTTTACGCCCCCTGGTGTCAAATGGGATCCTGGGATTATTAGCCTCCATTGGGTCACAATGGATCCTTGCTTCTCTTAACCCCTGTGCTGTCACAATGCATCCCATGCCCTTTTAGGCCACTTGATGTCACAATGAATCATTTGATTCTTGGCCTCCACGTTGGCATAATAGATCCTTGCTTCTATTGGTCCCCGTGCTGTAACAATCCATCCCTGGGCCTTTTCATACCCCCTGGTGCCACAAGGGATCATTAGATTGTTAGCCTGCATTGGGTCACAATGGTTCCTTGCTTCTCTTAACCTCTGTGGTGCCACAATGCATTCCAAGCCCTTTTAGGCCACATGATGTCACAATGAATTATTTGATTCTTGGCCTCCATGGAGGCATAATAGATCCTTGCTTCTATTGGTCCCCGTGCTGTAGCAATCCATCCCTGGCTCTTTTTATACCCCCTGGTGCCACAAGGGATCATTAGATTGTTAGCCTGCATTGGGTCACAATGGTTCCTTGCTTCTCTTAACCTCTGTGGTGTCACAATGCATTCCAAGCCCTTTTAGGCCACTTGATGTCACAATGAATCATTTGATTCTTGGCCTTCATGGTGTCATAATGGTTCCTTGTTTCTATAGGTCCCCATGATGTCGGAGTTCATCCGTGGTCCTTTTGCGCCCCCTGGTGTCAAAAGGGATTCTTAGATTGTTAGCCTGCATTGGGTCACAATGGTTCCTTGCTTCTCTCAACCCCTGTGGTGTCACAATGCATCCCATGCCCTTTTAGGCCACTTGATGTCACAATGAATCATTTGATTCTTGTCCTCCATGGTGGCACAATTGTACCAGGATTTACTGGGGCCCCATGCTTTCACAGATTATCCCTGCCCCTTTTAGGCCCATTGGTGTCAAATGGGATCATTAGATTGTTAGCGTGCATTGGGTCACAATGGTTCCTTGCTTCTCTTAACCTCTGTGGTGTCACAATGCATCCCATGCCCTTTTAGGCCACATGATGTCACAATGAATCATTTGATTCTTGGCCTCCATGGTGTCATAATGGTTCCTTGTTTCTATTGGTCCCCGTGCTGTAACAATTCATCCCTGGCCCTTTTAGGCCCATTGGTGTCAAAAGGGATCATTAGATTGTTAGCCTCCATTGGGTCACAATGGTTCCTTGCTTCTCTTACCCTCTGTGGTGTCACAATGCATCCCATGCCCTTTTAGGCCACTTGATGTCACAATGAATCATTTGGTTCTAGGCCTCCATGGTGGCGTAATTGTACAAGGTTTTAATTGGGCCCCATGCTTACACAATACATCCCTGCCCCTTTTAGGCCCATTGGTGTCACAAGGGATCATTAGATGTTTAGCCTGCATTGGGTCACAATGGTTTCTTGCTTCTCTTAGCCCCTGTGGTGTCACAATGCATCCCATGCCCTTTTAGACCACTTGATGTCACAATGATTCATTTGATTCTTGGCCTTCATGGTGTCATAATGGTTCCTTGTTTCTATAGGTCCCCATGCTGTCACAATTCATCCCTGGACCTTTGACGCCCCCTGGTGTCAAATGGGATCCTGGGATTATTAGGCTCCATTGGGTCACAATGGATCCTTACTTCTCTTAACCCCTGTGGTGTCACAATGCATCCCATGTCCTTTTAGGCCACTTGATGTCACAATGAATCATTTCATTCTTGGCCTTCATGGTGGCATAATAGATCCTTGCTTCTATTGGTCCCCGTGCTGTAACAATCCATCCCTGGCTCTTTTTGTACCCCCTGGTGACACAAGGGATCATTAGATTGTTAGCCTGCATTGGGTCACAATGGTTCCTTGCTTCTCTTAACCTCTGTGGTGTCACAATGCATTCCAAGCCCTTTTAGGCCACTTGATGTCACAATGAATCATTTGATTCTTGGCCTTCATGGTGTCATAATGGTTCCTTGCTTCTATAGGTCCCCATGCTGTCAGAGTTCATCCGTGGTCCTTTTGCGCCCCCTGGTGTCAAAAGGGATTCTTAGATTGTTAGCCTGCATTGGGTCACAATGGTTCCTTGCTTCTCATAACCCCTGTGGTGTCACAATGCATCCCATGCCCTTTTAGGCCACGTGATGTCACAATGAATCATTTGATTCATGGCCTTCATGGTGGCACAATTGTACCAGGTTTTACTGGGGCCCCATGCTTTCACAAATCATCCCTGCCCCTTTGAGGCCCATTGGTGTCACAAGGGATCATTTGATTGTTAGCCTGCATTGGGTCACAATGGATCCTTGCTTCTCTTAACCCCTGAGCTGTCACAATGCCTCCCATGCCCTTTTAGGCCACTTGATGTCACAATGAATCATTTGATTCTTGGCCTCCATGGTGTCATAATGGTTCCTTGTTTCTATTGGGCCCCATGCTGTCACAATTCATCCCTGGCCCTTTTACGCCCCCTGGTGTCAAATGGGATCCTGGGATTATTAGCCTGCATTGGGTCACAATGGATCCTTGCTTCTCTTAACCCCTGTGCTGTCACAATGCATCCCATGCCCTTTTAGGCCACTTGATGTCACAATGAATCATTTGATTCTTGGCCTCTACGGTGGCATAATAGATCCTTGCTTCTATTGGTCCCCGTGCTGTAACAATCCATCCCTGGGCCTTTTCATACACCCTGGTGCCACAAGGGATCATTAGATTGTTAGCCTGCATTGGGTCACAATGGTTCCTTGCTTCTCTTAACCTCTGTGGTGCCACAATGCATTCCAAGCCCTTTTAGGCCACATGATGTCACAATGAATTATTTTATTCTTGGCCTCCATGGTGGCATAATAGATCCTTGCTTCTATTGGTCCCCGAGCTGTAGCAATCCATCCCTGGCCTTTTTATACCCAATGGTGTCACAAGGGATCATTAGATTGTTAGCCTGCATTGGGTCACAATGGTTCCTTGCTTCTCTTAACCTCTGTGGTGTCACAATGCATTCCAAGCCCTTTTAGGCCACTTGATGTCACAATGAATCATTTGATTCTTGGCCTTCATGGTGTCATAATGGTTCCTTGCTTCTATAGGTCCCCATGCTGTCAGAGTTCATCCGTGGTCCTTTTGCGCCCCCTGGTGTCAAAAGGGATTCTTAGATTGTTAGCCTGCATTGGGTCACAATCGTTCTTTGCTTCTCTTAACCCCTGGGGTGTCACAATGCATCCCATGCCCTTTTAGGCCACTTGATGTCACAATGAATCATTTGATTCTTGGCCTCCATGGTGGCATAATTGTACCAGGTTTTACTTGGGCCCCATGTTTTCACAATTCATCCCTGCCCCTTTTAGGCCCATTGGTGTCACAAGGGTTCATTAGATTGTTAGCCTGCATTGGGTCACAATGGTTCCTTGCTTCTCTTAACCTCTGTGGTGTCACAATGCATCCCATGCCCTTTTAGGCCACTTGATGTCACAATGAATCATTTGATTCTTGGCCTCAATGGTGTCATAATGGTTCCTTGTTTCTATTGGGCCCCATGCTGTCACGATTCATCCCTGGCCCTTTTACGCCCCCTGGTGTCAAGTGGGATCCTGGGATTATTAGCCTCCATTGGGTCACAATGGATCCTTGCATCTCTTAACCCCTGTGCTGTCACAATGCATCCCATGCACTTTTAGGCCACATGATGTCACAATGAATTATTTTATTCTTGGCCTCCATGGTGGCATAATACATCCTTGTTCTATTGGTCCCCGTGCTGTAACAATTCATCCCTGGCCCTTTTAGGCCCATTGGTGTCAAAAGGGATCATTAGATTGTTAGCCTGCATTGGGTCACAATGGTTCCTTGCTTCTCTTAACCCCTGTGGTGTCACAATGCATCCCATGCCCTTTTAGGCCACTTGATGTCACAATGAATCATTTGATTCTTGGCCTCCATGGTGGCGTAATTGTACCTGGTTTTCATTGGGCCCCATGCTTTCACAATACATTTCTGCCCCTTATAGGCCCATTGGTGTCAAAAGGGATCATTAGATTTTTAGCCTGCATTGGGTCACAATGGATCCTTGCTTCTCTTAACCCCTGTGCTGTCACAATGCATCCCATGCCCTTTTAGGCCACATGATCTCACAATGAATTATTTGATTCTTGGCCTCCATGGTGGCATAATAAATCCTTGCTTCTATTGGTCCCTGTGCTGTAACAATTCATCCCTGCGCCTTTTAGGCCCATTGATGACACAAGGGATCATTTGATTGTTAGCCTGCATTGGGTCACAATGGTTCCTTGCTTCTCTTAACCTCTGTGGTGTCACAATGCATCCCATGCCCTTTTAGGCCGCTTGATGTCACAATGAATCATTTGATTCTTGGCCTCCACGGTGGCATAATAGATCCTTGCTCCTAATGGTCCCCGTGCTGTCAGAGTTCATCCGTGGTCCTTTTGCGCCCCCTGGTGTCAAAAAGGATTCTTAGATTGTTAGCCTGCATTGGGTCACAATGGTTCCTTGCTTCTCTTAACCTCTGTGGTGTCACAATGCATTCCAAGCCCTTTTAGGCCTCTTGGTCTTACAATGAATCATTTGATTCTTGGCCTTCATGGTGTCATAATGGTTCCTTGCTTCTATAGGTCCCCATGATGTCAGAGTTCATCCATGGTCCTTTTGCGCCCCCTGGTGTCAAAAGGGATTCTTAGATTGTTAGCCTGCATTGGGTCACAATGGTTCCTTGCTTCTCTCAACCCCTGTGCTGTCACAATGCCTCCCATGCCCTTTTAGGCCACTTGATGTCACAATGAATCATTTGATTCTTGTCCTCCATGGTGGCACAATTGTACCAGGTTTTACTGGGGCCCCATGCTTTCACAAATCATCCCTGCCCCTTTTAGGCCCATTGGTGTCACAAGGGATCATTAGATTGTTAGCCTTCATTGGGTCACAATGGTTCCTTGCTTCTCTTAACCTCTGTGGTGTCACAATGCATCCCATGCCCTTTTAGGCCACTTGATGTCACAATGAATCATTTGATTCTTGGCCTCCATGGTGTCATAATGGTTCCTTGTTTCTATTGGGCCCCATGCTGTCACAATCCATCCCTGGCACTTTTACGCCCCCTGGTGTCAAATGGGATCCTGGGATTATTAGCCTGCATTGGGTCACAATGGTTCCTTGCTTCTCTTAACCCCTGTGGTGTCACAATGCATTCCAAGCCCTTTTAGGCCACTTGATGTCACAATGAATTATTTGATTCTTGGCCTCCATGGTGGCATAATAGATCCTTGCTTCTATTGGTCCCCGTGCTGTAACAATCCATCCCTGGCTCTTTTTATACCCCCTGGTGCCACAAGGGATCATTAGATTGTTAGCCTGCATTGGGTCACAATGGTTCCTTGCTTCTCTTAACCTCTGTGGTGTCACAATGCATTCCAAGCCCTTTTAGGCCACTTGATGTCACAATGAATCATTTGATTCTTGGCCTTCATGGTGTCATAATGGTTCCTTGCTTCTATAGGTCCCCATGCTGTCAGAGTTCATCCGTGGTCCTTTTGCGCCCCCTGGTGTCAAAAGGGATTCTTAGATTGTTAGCCTGCATTGGGTCACAATCGTTCTTTGCTTCTCTTAACCCCTGGGGTGTCACAATGCATCCCATGCCCTTTTAGGCCACTTGATGTCACAATGAATCATTTGATTCTTGGCCTCCATGGTGGCATAATTGTACCAGGTTTTACATGGGCCCCATGTTTTCACAATTCATCCCTGCCCCTTTTAGGCCCATTGGTGTCACAAGGGTTCATTAGATTGTTAGCCTGCATTGGGTCACAATGGTTCCTTGCTTCTCTTAACCTCTGTGGTGTCACAATGCATCCCATGCCCTTTTAGGCCACTTGATGTCACAATGAATCATTTGATTCTTGGCCTCAATGGTGTCATAATGGTTCCTTGTTTCTATTGGGCCCCATGCTGTCACGATTCATCCCTGGCCCTTTTACGCCCCCTGGTGTCAAGTGGGATCCTGGGATTATTAGCCTCCATTGGGTCACAATGGATCCTTGCATCTCTTAACCCCTGTGCTGTCACAATGCATCCCATGCACTTTTAGGCCACATGATGTCACAATGAATTATTTTATTCTTGGCCTCCATGGTGGCATAATACATCCTTGTTCTATTGGTCCCCGTGCTGTAACAATTCATCCCTGGCCCTTTTAGGCCCATTGGTGTCAAAAGGGATCATTAGATTGTTAGCCTGCATTGGGTCACAATGGTTCCTTGCTTCTCTTAACCCCTGTGGTGTCACAATGCATCCCATGCCCTTTTAGGCCACTTGATGTCACAATGAATCATTTGATTCTTGGCCTCCATGGTGGCGTAATTGTACCTGGTTTTCATTGGGCCCCATGCTTTCACAATACATTTCTGCCCCTTATAGGCCCATTGGTGTCAAAAGGGATCATTAGATTTTTAGCCTGCATTGGGTCACAATGGATCCTTGCTTCTCTTAACCCCTGTGCTGTCACAATGCATCCCATGCCCTTTTAGGCCACATGATCTCACAATGAATTATTTGATTCTTGGCCTCCATGGTGGCATAATAAATCCTTGCTTCTATTGGTCCCTGTGCTGTAACAATTCATCCCTGCGCCTTTTAGGCCCATTGATGACACAAGGGATCATTTGATTGTTAGCCTGCATTGGGTCACAATGGTTCCTTGCTTCTCTTAACCTCTGTGGTGTCACAATGCATCCCATGCCCTTTTAGGCCGCTTGATGTCACAATGAATCATTTGATTCTTGGCCTCCACGGTGGCATAATAGATCCTTGCTCCTATTGGTCCCCGTGCTGTCAGAGTTCTTCCGTGGTCCTTTTGCGCCCCCTGGTGTCAAAAAGGATTCTTAGATTGTTAGCCTGCATTGGGTCACAATGGTTCCTTGCTTCTCTTAACCTCTGTGGTGTCACAATGCATTCCAAGCCCTTTTAGGCCTCTTGGTCTTACAATGAATCATTTGATTCTTGGCCTTCATGGTGTCATAATGGTTCCTTGCTTCTATAGGTCCCCATGATGTCAGAGTTCATCCATGGTCCTTTTGCGCCCCCTGGTGTCAAAAGGGATTCTTAGATTGTTAGCCTGCATTGGGTCACAATGGTTCCTTGCTTCTCTCAACCCCTGTGCTGTCACAATGCCTCCCATGCCCTTTTAGGCCACTTGATGTCACAATGAATCATTTGATTCTTGTCCTCCATGGTGGCACAATTGTACCAGGTTTTACTGGGGCCCCATGCTTTCACAAATCATCCCTGCCCCTTTTAGGCCCATTGGTGTCACAAGGGATCATTAGATTGTTAGCCTTCATTGGGTCACAATGGTTCCTTGCTTCTCTTAACCTCTGTGGTGTCACAATGCATCCCATGCCCTTTTAGGCCACTTGATGTCACAATGAATCATTTGATTCTTGGCCTCCATAGTGTCATAATGGTTCCTTGTTTCTATTGGGCCCCATGCTGTCACAATCCATCCCTGGCACTTTTACGCCCCCTGGTGTCAAATGGGATCCTGGGATTATTAGCCTGCATTGGGTCACAATGGTTCCTTGCTTCTCTTAACCCCTGTGGTGTCACAATGCATTCCAAGCCCTTTTAGGCCACTTGATGTCACAATGAATTATTTGATTCTTGGCCTCCATGGTGGCATAATAGATCCTTGCTTCTATTGGTCCCCGTGCTGTAACAATCCATCCCTGGCTCTTTTTATACCCCCTGGTGCCACAAGGGATCATTAGATTGTTAGCCTGCATTGGGTCACAATGGTTCCTTGCTTCTCTTAACCTCTGTGGTGTCACAATGCATTCCAAGCCCTTTTAGGCCACTTGATGTCACAATGAATCATTTGATTCTTGGCCTTCATGGTGTCATAATGGTTCCTTGCTTCTATAGGTCCCCATGCTGTCAGAGTTCATCCGTGGTCCTTTTGCGCCCCCTGGTGTCAAAAGGGATTCTTAGATTGTTAGCCTGCATTGGGTCACAATCGTTCTTTGCTTCTCTTAACCCCTGGGGTGTCACAATGCATCCCATGCCCTTTTAGGCCACTTGATGTCACAATGAATCATTTGATTCTTGGCCTCCATGGTGGCATAATTGTACCAGGTTTTACATGGGCCCCATGTTTTCACAATTCATCCCTGCCCCTTTTAGGCCCATTGGTGTCACAAGGGTTCATTAGATTGTTAGCCTGCATTGGGTCACAATGGTTCCTTGCTTCTCTTAACCTCTGTGGTGTCACAATGCATCCCATGCCCTTTTAGGCCACTTGATGTCACAATGAATCATTTGATTCTTGGCCTCAATGGTGTCATAATGGTTCCTTGTTTCTATTGGGCCCCATGCTGTCACGATTCATCCCTGGCCCTTTTACGCCCCCTGGTGTCAAGTGGGATCCTGGGATTATTAGCCTCCATTGGGTCACAATGGATCCTTGCATCTCTTAACCCCTGTGCTGTCACAATGCATCCCATGCACTTTTAGGCCACATGATGTCACAATGAATTATTTTATTCTTGGCCTCCATGGTGGCATAATACATCCTTGTTCTATTGGTCCCCGTGCTGTAACAATTCAACCCTGCCCCTTTTAGGCCCATTGGTGTCACAAGGGATCATTAGATGGTTAGCCTGCATTGGGTCACAATGGTTCCTTGCTTCTCTTAACCCCTGTGGTGTCACAATGCATCCCATGCCCTTTTAGGCCACTTAATGTCACAATGAATCATTTGATTCTTGGCCTCCATGGTGGCGTAATTGTACCTGGTTTTCATTGGGCCCCATGCTTTCACAATACATTTCTGCCCCTTATAGGCCCATTGGTGTCAAAAGGGATCATTAGATTGTTAGCCTGCATTGGGTCACAATGGATCCTTGCTTCTCTTAACCCCTGTGCTGTCACAATGCATCCCATGCCCTTTTAGGCCACATGATCTCACAATGAATTATTTGATTCTTGGCCTCCATGGTGGCATAATAAATCCTTGCTTCTATTGGTCCCCGTGCTGTAACAATTCATCCCTGCGCCTTTTAGGCCCATTGGTGACACAAGGGATCATTTGATTGTTAGCCTGCATTGGGTCACAATGGTTCCTTGCTTCTCTTAACCTCTGTGGTGTCACAATGCATCCCATACCCTTTTAGGCAGCTTGACGTCACAATGAATCATTTGATTCTTGGCCTCCACGGTGGCATAATAGATCCTTGCTCCTATTGGTCCCCATGCTGTCAGAGTTCATCCGTGGTCCTTTTGCGCCCCCTGGTGTCAAAAAGGATTCTTAGATTGTTAGCCTGCATTGGGTCACAATGGTTCCTTGCTTCTCTTAACCTCTGTGGTGTCACAATGCATTCCAAGCCCTTTTAGGCCTCTTGGTCTTACAATGAATCATTTGATTCTTGGCCTTCATGGTGTCATAATGGTTCCTTGCTTCTATAGGTACCCATGATGTCAGAGTACATCCATGGTCCTTTTGCGCCCCCTGGTGTCAAAAGGGATTATTAGATTGTTAGCCTGCATTGGGTCACAATGGTTCCTTGCTTCTCTCAACCCCTGTGCTGTCACAATGCCTCCCATGCCCTTTTAGGCCACTTGATGTCACAATGAATCATTTGATTCTTGTCCTCCATGGTGGCACAATTGTACCAGGTTTTACTGGGGCCCCATGCTTTCACAAATCATCCCTGCCCCTTTGAGGCCCATTGGTGTCACAAGGGATCATTAGATTGTTAGCCTGCATTGGGTCACAATGGTTCCTTGCTTCTCTTAACCTCTGTGGTGTCACAATGCATCCCATGCCCTTTTAGGCCACTTGATGTCACAATGAATCATTTGATTCTTGGCCTCCATAGTGTCATAATGGTTCCTTGTTTCTATTGGGCCCCATGCTGTCACAATTCATCCCTGGCACTTTTACGCCCCCTGGTGTCAAATGGGATCCTGGGATTATTAGCCTGCATTGGGTCACAATGGTTCCTTGCTTCTCTTAACCCCTGTGGTGTCACAATGCATCCCATGCCCTTTTAGGCCACTTGATGTCACAATGAATCATTTGATTGTTGGCCTCCACGGTGGCATAATAGATCCTTGCTTCTATTGGTCCCCGTGCTGTAACAATCCATCCCTGGCCCTTTTTATACCCCCTTGTGCCACAAGGGATCATTAGATTGTTAGACTGCATTGGTTCACAATGGTTCCTTGCTTCTCTTAACCTCTGTGGTGTCACAATGCATTCCAAGCCCTTTTAGGCCACTTGGTCTTACAATGAAACATTTGATTCTTGGCCTTCATGGTGTCATAATGGTTCCTTGCTTCTATAGGTCCCCATGCTGTCAGTGTTCATCCGTGGTCCTTTTGCGCCCCCTGGTGTCAAAAGGGATTCTTAGATTGTTAGCCTGCATTGGGTCACAATCGTTCTTTGTTTCTCTTAACCCCTGTGGTTTCACAATGCATCCCATGCCCTTTTAGGCCACTTGGTGTTACAATGAATCATTTGAGTCTTGGCCTCTATGGTGTCATAATATTTCCATGTTTTTATTGTGCCCCATGCTTTCACAATGCATCCCTGGCCCTATTACAAGCCCTGGTGTCAAAAGGGATCATTAGATTGTTAGCGTGCATTGGGTCACAATGGTTCCTTGCTTCTCTTAACCTCTGTGGTGTCACAATGCATTCCAAGCCCTTTTAGGCCACTTGATGTCACAATGAATCATTTGATTCTTGGCCTTCATGGTGTCATAATGTTTCCTTGCTTCTATAGGTCCTCTTGCTGTCAGAGTTCATCCGTGGTCCTTTTGCGCCCCCTGGTGTCAAAAGGGATTCTTAGATTGTTAGCCTGCATTGGGTCACAATGGTTCCTTGCTTCTCTCAACCCCTGTGGTGTCACAATGCATCCCATGCCCTTTTAGGCCACTTGATGTCACAATGAATCATTTGATTCTTGTCCTCCATGGTGGCACAATTGTACCAGGTTTTACTGGGGCCCCATGCTTTCACAGATCATCCCTGCCCCTTTTAGGCCCATTGGTGTCAAATGGGATCCTGGGATTATTAGCCTCCATTGGGTCACAATGGTTCCTTGCTTCTCTTAACCTCTGTGGTGTCACAATGCATCCCATGCCCTTTTAGGCCACTTGATGTCACAATGAATCATTTGATTCTTGGCCTCCATGGTGTCATAATGGTTCCTTGTTTCTATTGGTCCCCGTGCTGTAACAATTCATCCCTGGCCCTTTTAGGCCCATTGGTGTCAAAAGGGATCATTAGATTGTTAGCCTCCATTGGGTCACAATGGTTCCTTGCTTCTCTTAACCCCTGTGGTGTCACAATGAATCCCATGCCCTTTTAGGCCACTTAATGTCACAATGAATCATTTGGTTCTAGGCCTCCATGGTGGCGTAATTGTACAAGGTTTTAATTGGGCCCCATGCTTACACAATACATCCCTGCCCCTTTTAGGCCCATTGGTGTCACAAGGGATCATTAGATGTTTAGCCTGCATTGGGTCACAATGGTTTCTTGCTTCTCTTAGCCCCTGTGGTGTCACAATGCATCCCATGCCCTTTTAGACCACTTGATGTCACAATGATTCATTTGATTCTTGGCCTTCATGGTGTCATAATGGTTCCTTGTTTCTATGGGTCCCCATGCTGTCACAATTCATCCCTGGACCTTTGACGCCCCCTGGTGTCAAATGGGATCCTGGGATTATTAGGCTCCATTGGGTCACAATGGATCCTTACTTCTCTTAACCCCTGTGGTGTCACAATGCATCCCATGTCCTTTTAGGCCACTTGATGTCACAATGAATCATTTCATTCTTGGCCTTCATGGTGGCATAATAGATCCTTGCTTCTATTGGTCCCCGTGCTGTAACAATCCATCCCTGGCTCTTTTTATACCCCCTGGTGCCACAAGGGATCATTAGATTGTTAGCCTGCATTGGGTCACAATGGTTCCTTGCTTCTCTTAACCTCTGTGGTGTCACAATGCATTCCAAGCCCTTTTAGGCCACTTGATGTCACAATGAATCATTTGATTCTTGGCCTTCATGGTGTCATAATGGTTCCTTGCTTCTATAGGTCCCCATGCTGTCAGAGTTCATCCGTGGTCCTTTTGCGCCCCCTGGTGTCAAAAGGGATTCTTAGATTGTTAGCCTGCATTGGGTCACAATGGTTCCTTGCTTCTCTTAACCCCTGTGGTGTCACAATGCATCCCATGCCCTTTTAGGCCACTTGATGTCACAATGAATCATTTGATTCATGGCCTTCATGGTGGCACAATTGTACCAGGTTTTACTGGGGCCCCATGCTTTCACAAATCATCCCTGCCCCTTTGAGGCCCATTGGTGTCACAAGGGATCATTTGATTGTTAGCCTGCATTGGGTCACAATGGATCCTTGCTTCTCTTAACCCCTGAGCTGTCACAATGCCTCCCATGCCCTTTTAGGCCACTTGATGTCACAATGAATCATTTGATTCTTGGCCTCCATGGTGTCATAATGGTTCCTTGTTTCTATTGGGCCCCATGCTGTCACAATTCATCCCTGGCCCTTTTACGCCCCCTGGTGTCAAATGGGATCCTGGGATTATTAGCCTCCATTGGGTCACAATGGATCCTTGCATCTCTTAACCCCTGTGCTGTCACAATGCATCCCATGCACTTTTAGGCCCCATGATGTCACAATGAATTATTTTATTCTTGGCCTCCATGGTGGCATAATACATCCTTGTTCTATTGGTCCCCGTGCTGTAACAATTCATCCCTGGCCCTTTTAGGCCCATTGGTGTCAAAAGGGATCATTAGATTGTTAGCCTGCATTGGGTCACAATGGTTCCTTGCTTCTCTTAACCCCTGTGGTGTCACAATGCATCCCATGCCCTTTTAGGCCACTTGATGTCACAATGAATCATTTGATTCTTGTCCTCCATGGTGGTATAATTTTACCAGGTTTTACTGGGGCCCCATGCTTTCACAATTCATCCCTGCCCCTTTTAGGCCCATTGGTGTCACAAGGGATTCTTAGATTGTTAGCCTGCATTGGGTCACAATGGTTCCTTGCTTCTCTTAACCTCTGTGGTGTCACAATGCATCCCATGCCCTTTTAGGCCACTTGATGTCACAATGAATCATTTGATTGTTGGCCTCCACGGTGGCATAATAGATCCTTGCTTCTATTGGTCCCCGTGCTGTTACAATCCATCCCTGGCCCTTTTTATACCCCCTTGTGCCACAAGGGATCATTAGATTGTTAGCCTGCATTGGGTCACAATGGTTCCTTGCTTCTCTTAACCTCTGTGGTGTCACAATGCATTCCAAGCCCTTTTAGGCCACTTGGTCTTACAATGAAACATTTGATTCTTGGCCTTCATGGTGTCATAATGGTTCCTTGCTTCTATAGGTCCCCATGCTGTCAGTGTTCATCCGTGGTCCTTTTGCGCCCCCTGGTGTCAAAAGGGATTCTTAGATTTTTAGCCTGCATTGGGTCACAATCGCTCTTTGTTTCTCTTAACCCCTGTGGTTTCACAATGCATCCCATGCCCTTTTAGGCCACTTGGTGTTACAATGAATCATTTGAGTCTTGGCCTCTATGGTGTCATAATATTTCCATGTTTTTATTGTGCCCCATGCTTTCACAATGCATCCCCGGCCCTATTACAAGCCCTGGTGTCAAAAGGGATCATTAGATTGTTAGCGTGCATTGGGTCACAATGGTTCCTTGCTTCTCTTAACCTCTGTGGTGTCACAATGCATTCCAAGCCCTTTTAGGCCACTTGATGTCACAATGAATCATTTGATTCTTGGCCTTCATGGTGTCATAATGTTTCCTTGCTTCTATAGGTCCTCTTGCTGTCAGAGTTCATCCGTGGTCCTTTTGCGCCCCCTGGTGTCAAAAGGGATTCTTAGATTGTTAGCCTGCGTTGGGTCACAATGGTTCCTTGCTTCTCTCAACCCCTGTGGTGTCACAATGCATCCCATGCCCTTTTAGGCCACTTGATGTCACAATGAATCATTTGATTCTTGGCCTTCATGGTGGCACAATTGTACCAGGTTTTACTGGTGCCCCATGCTTTCACAGATCATCCCTGCCCCTTTTAGGCCCATTGGTGTCAAATGGGATCCTGGGATTATTAGCCTCCATTGGGTCACAATGGTTCCTTGCTTCTCTTAACCTCTGTGGTGTCACAATGCATCCCATGCCCTTTTAGGCCACTTGATGTCACAATGAATCATTTGATTCTTGGCCTCCATGGTGTCATAATGGTTCCTTGTTTCTATTGGTCCCCGTGCTGTAACAATTCATCCCTGGCCCTTTTAGGCCCATTGGTGTCAAAAGGGATCATTAGATTGTTAGCCTCCATTGGGTCACAATGGTTCCTTGCTTCTCTTAGCCCCTGTGGTGTCTCAATGCATCCCATGCCCTTTTAGGCCACTTGATGTCACAATGAATCATTTGGTTCTAGGCCTCCATGGTGGCGTAATTGTACAAGGTTTTAATTGGGCCCCATGCTTACACAATACATCCCTGCCCCTTTTAGGCCCATTGGTGTCACAAGGGATCATTAGATGTTTAGCCTGCATTGGGTCACAATGGTTTCTTGCTTCTCTTAGCCCCTTTGGTGTCACAATGCATCCCATGCCCTTTTAGACCACTTGATGTCACAATGATTCATTTGATTCTTGGCCTTCATGGTGTCATAATGGTTCCTTGTTTCTATGGGTCCCCATGCTGTCACAATTCATCCCTGGACCTTTGACGCCCCCTGGTGTCAAATGGGATCCTGGGATTATTAGGCTCCATTGGGTCACAATGGATCCTTACTTCTCTTAACCCCTGTGGTGTCACAATGCATCCCATGTCCTTTTAGGCCACTTGATGTCACAATGAATCATTTCATTCTTGGCCTTCATGGTGGCATAATAGATCCTTGCTTCTATTGGTCCCCGTGCTGTAACAATCCATCCCTGGCTCTTTTTATACCCCCTGGTGCCACAAGGGATCATTAGATTGTTAGCCTGCATTGGGTCACAATGGTTCCTTGCTTCTCTTAACCTCTGTGGTGTCACAATGCATTCCAAGCCCTTTTAGGCCACTTGATGTCACAATGAATCATTTGATTCTTGGCCTTCATGGTGTCATAATGGTTCCTTGCTTCTATAGGTCCCCATGCTGTCAGAGTTCATCCGTGGTCCTTTTGCGCCCCCTGGTGTCAAAAAGGATTCTTAGATTGTTAGCCTGCATTGGGTCACAATGGTTCCTTGCTTCTCTTAACCCCTGTGGTGTCACAATGCATCCCATGCCCTTTTAGGCCACTTGATGTCACAATGAATCATTTGATTCATGGCCTTCATGGTGGCACAATTGTACCAGGTTTTACTGGGGCCCCATGCTTTCACAAATCATCCCTGCCCCTTTGAGGCCCATTGGTGTCACAAGGGATCATTTGATTGTTAGCCTGCATTGGGTCACAATGGATCCTTGCTTCTCTTAACCCCTGTGGTGTCACAATGCCTCCCATGCCCTTTTAGGCCACTTGATGTCACAATGAATCATTTGATTCTTGGCCTCCATGGTGTCATAATGGTTCCTTGTTTCTATTGGGCCCCATGCTGTCACAATTCATCCCTGGCCCTTTTACGCCCCCTGGTGTCAAATGGGATCCTGGGATTATTAGCCTCCATTGGGTCACAATGGATCCTTGCTTCTCTTAACCCCTGTGCTGTCACAATGCATCCCATGCCCTTTTAGGCCGCTTGATGTCACAATGAATCATTTGATTCTTGGCCTCCACGGTGGCATAATAGATCCTTGCTTCTATTGGTCCCCGTGCTGTAACAATCCATCCCTGGGCCTTTTCATACCCCCTGGTGCCACAAGGGATCATTAGATTGTTAGCCTGCATTGGGTCACAATGGATCCTTGCTTCTCTTAACCTCTCTGGTGCCACAATGCATTCCAAGCCCTTTTAGGCCACATGATGTCACAATGAATTATTTGATTCTTGGCCTCCATGGTGGCATAATAGATCCTTGCTTCTATTGGTCCCCGTGCTGTAGCAATCCATCCCTGGCTCTTTTTATACCCCCTGGTGCCACAAGGGATCATTAGATTGTTAGCCTGCATTGGGTCACAATGGTTCCTTGCTTCTCTTAACCTCTGTGGTGTCACAATGCATTCCAAGCCCTTTTAGGCCACTTGATGTCACAATGAATCATTTGATTCTTGGCCTTCATGGTGTCATAATGGTTCCTTGCTTCTATAGGTCCCCATGCTGTCAGAGTTCATCCGTGGTCCTTTTGCGCCCCCTGGTGTCAAAAGGGATTCTTAGATTGTTAGCCTGCATTGGGTCACAATCGTTCTTTACTTCTCTTAACCCCTGGGGTGTCACAATGCATCCCATGCCCTTTTAGGCCACTTGATGTCACAATGAATCATTTGATTCTTGGCCTCCATGGTGGCATAATTGTACCAGGTTTTACTTGGGCCCCATGTTTTCACAATTCATCCCTGCCCCTTTTAGGCCCATTGGTGTCACAAGGGATCATTAGATTGTTAGCCTGCATTGGGTCACAATGGTTCCTTGCTTCTCTTAACCTCTGTGGTGTCACAATGCATCCCATGCCCTTTTAGGCCACTTGATGTCACAATGAATCATTTGATTCTTGGCCTCCATAGTGTCATAATGGTTCCTTGTTTCTATTGGGCCCCATGCTGTCACAATCCATCCCTGGCACTTTTACGCCCCCTGGTGTCAAATGGGATCCTGGGATTATTAGCCTGCATTGGGTCACAATGGTTCCTTGCTTCTCTTAACCCCTGTGGTGTCACAATGCATTCCAAGCCCTTTTAGGCCACATGATGTCACAATGAATTATTTGATTCTTGGCCTCCATGGTGGCATAATAGATCCTTGCTTCTATTGGTCCCCGTGCTGTAACAATCCATCCCTGGCTCTTTTTATACCCCCTGGTGCCACAAGGGATCATTAGATTGTTAGCCTGCATTGGGTCACAATGGTTCCTTGCTTCTCTTAACCTCTGTGGTGTCACAATGCATTCCAAGCCCTTTTAGGCCACTTGATGTCACAATGAATCATTTGATTCTTGGCCTTCATGGTGTCATAATGGTTCCTTGCTTCTATAGGTCCCCATGCTGTCAGAGTTCATCCGTGGTCCTTTTGCGCCCCCTGGTGTCAAAAGGGATTCTTAGATTGTTAGCCTGCATTGGGTCACAATCGTTCTTTGCTTCTCTTAACCCCTGGGGTGTCACAATGCATCCCATGCCCTTTTAGGCCACTTGATGTCACAATGAATCATTTGATTCTTGGCCTCCATGGTGGCATAATTGTACCAGGTTTTACTTGGGCCCCATGTTTTCACAATTCATCCCTGCCCCTTTTAGGCCCATTGGTGTCACAAGGGTTCATTAGATTGTTAGCCTGCATTGGGTCACAATGGTTCCTTGCTTCTCTTAACCTCTGTGGTGTCACAATGCATCCCATGCCCTTTTAGGCCACTTGATGTCACAATGAATCATTTGATTCTTGGCCTTCATGGTGTCATAATGGTTCCTTGTTTCTATTGGGCCCCATGCTGTCACGATTCATCCCTGGCCCTTTTACGCCCCCTGGTGTCAAGTGGGATCCTGGGATTATTAGCCTGCATTGGGTCACAATGGATCCTTGCATCTCTTAACCCCTGTGCTGTCACAATGCATCCCATGCACTTTTAGGCCACATGATGTCACAATGAATTATTTTATTCTTGGCCTCCATGGTGGCATAATACATCCTTGTTCTATTGGTCCCCGTGCTGTAACAATTCATCCCTGGCCCTTTTAGGCCCATTGGTGTCAAAAGGGATCATTAGATTGTTAGCCTGCATTGGGTCACAATGGTTCCTTGCTTCTCTTAACCCCTGTGGTGTCACAATGCATCCCATGCCCTTTTAGGCCACTTGATGTCACAATGAATCATTTGATTCTTGGCCTCCATGGTGGCGTAATTGTACCTGGTTTTCATTGGGCCCCATGCTTTCACAATACATTTCTGCCCCTTATAGGCCCATTGGTGTCAAAAGGGATCATTAGATTTTTAGCCTGCATTGGGTCACAATGGATCCTTGCTTCTCTTAACCCCTGTGGTGTCACAATGCATCCCATGCCCTTTTAGGCCACATGATCTCACAATGAATTATTTGATTCTTGGCCTCCATGGTGGCATAATAAATCCTTGCTTCTATTGGTCCCCGTGCTGTAACAATTCATCCCTGCGCCTTTTAGGCCCATTGGTGACACAAGGGATCATTTGATTGTTAGCCTGCATTGGGTCACAATGGTTCCTTGCTTCTCTTAACCTCTGTGGTGTCACAATGCATCCCATGCCCTTTTAGGCCGCTTGATGTCACAATGAATCATTTGATTCTTGGCCTCCACGGTGGCATAATAGATCCTTGCTCCTATTGGTCCCCATGCTGTCAGAGTTCATCCGTGGTCCTTTTGCGCCCCCTGGTGTCAAAAAGGATTCTTAGATTGTTAGCCTGCATTGGGTCACAATGGTTCCTTGCTTCTCTTAACCTCTGTGGTGTCACAATGCATTCCAAGCCCTTTTAGGCCACTTGATGTCACAATGAATCATTTGATTCTTGGCCTTCATGGTGTCATGATGTTTCCTTGCTTCTATAGGTACCCATGATGTCAGAGTACATCCATGGACCTTTTGCGCCCCCTGGTGTCAAAAGGGATTCTTAGATTGTTAGCCTGCATTGGGTCACAATGGTTCCTTGCTTCTCTCAACCCCTGTGCTGTCACAATGCCTCCCATGCCCTTTTAGGCCACTTGATGTCACAATGAATCATTTGATTCTTGTCCTCCATGGTGGCACAATTGTACCAGGTTTTACTGGGGCCCCATGCTTTCACAAATCATCCCTGCCCCTTTGAGGCCCATTGGTGTCACAAGGGATCATTAGATTGTTAGCCTGCATTGGGTCACAATGGTTCCTTGCTTCTCTTAACCTCTGTGGTGTCACAATGCATCCCATGCCCTTTTAGGCCACTTGATGTCACAATGAATCATTTGTTTCTTGGCCTCCATAGTGTCATAATGGTTCCTTGTTTCTATTGGGCCCCATGCTGTCACAATTCATCCCTGGCACTTTTACGCCCCCTGGTGTCAAATGGGATCCTGGGATTATTAGCCTGCATGGGGTCACAATGGTTCCTTGCTTCTCTTAACCCCTGTGGTGTCACAATGCATCCCATGCCCTTTTAGGCCACTTGATGTCACAATGAATCATTTGGTTCCTGGCCTCCACGGTGGCATAATAGATCCTTGCTTCTATTGGTCCCCGTGCTGTAACAATCCATCCCTGGCCCTTTTTATACCCCCTTGTGCCACAAGGGATCATTAGATTGTTAGACTGCATTGGTTCACAATGGTTCCTTGCTTCTCTTAACCTCTGTGGTGTCACAATGCATTCCAAGCCCTTTTAGGCCACTTGGTCTTACAATGAAACATTTGATTCTTGGCCTTCATGGTGTCATAATGGTTCCTTGCTTCTATAGGTCCCCATGCTGTCAGTGTTCATCCGTGGTCCTTTTGCGCCCCCTGGTGTCAAAAGGGATTCTTAGATTGTTAGCCTGCATTGGGTCACAATCGTTCTTTGTTTCTCTTAACCCCTGTGGTTTCACAATGCATCCCATGCCCTTTTAGGCCACTTGGTGTTACAATGAATCATTTGAGTCTTGGCCTCTATGGTGTCATAATATTTCCATGTTTTTATTGTGCCCCATGCTTTCACAATGCATCCCTGGCCCTATTACAAGCCCTGGTGTCAAAAGGGATCATTAGATTGTTAGCGTGCATTGGGTCACAATGGTTCCTTGCTTCTCTTAACCTCTGTGGTGTCACAATGCATTCCAAGCCCTTTTAGGCCACTTGATGTCACAATGAATCATTTGATTCTTGGCCTTCATGGTGTCATAATGTTTCCTTGCTTCTATAGGTCCTCTTGCTGTCAGAGTTCATCCGTGGTCCTTTTGCGCCCCCTGGTGTCAAAAGGGATTCTTAGATTGTTAGCCTGCATTGGGTCACAATGGTTCCTTGCTTCTCTTAACCTCTGTGGTGTCACAATGCATCCCATGCCCTTTTAGGCCACTTGATGTCACAATGAATCATTTGATTCTTGGCCTCCATGGTGTCATAATGGTTCCTTGTTTCTATTGGTCCCCGTGCTGTAACAATTCATCCCTGGACCTTTTAGGCCCATTGGTGTCAAAAGGGATCATTAGATTGTTAGCCTCCATTGGGTCACAATGGTTCCTTGCTTCTCTTAGCCCCTGTGGTGTCACAATGCATCCCATGCCCTTTTAGGCCACTTGATGTCACAATGAATCATTTGGTTCTAGGCCTCCATGGTGGCGTAATTGTACAAGATTTAATTGGGCCCCATGCTTACACAATACATCCCTGGCCCTTTCAGGCCCATTGGTGTCACAAGGGATCATTAGATTGTTAGCCTGCATTGGGTCACAATGGTTCCTTGCTTCTCTTAACCTCTGTGGTGTCACAATGCATCCCATGCCCTTTTAGGCCACTTGATGTCACAATGAATCATTTGATCCTTGGCCTTCATGGTGTCATAATGGTTCCTTGTTTCTATTGGTCCCCGTGCTGTAACAGTCCATCCCTGGCTCTTTTTATACCCCCTGGTGCCACAAGGGATCATTAGATTGTTAGCCTGCATTGGGTCACAATGGTTCCTTGCTTCTCTTAACCTCTGTGGTGTCACAATGCATTCCAAGCCCTTTTAGGCCACTTGATGTCACAATGAATCATTTGATTCTTGGCCTTCATGGTGTCATAATGTTTCCTTGCTTCTATAGGTCCCCATGCTGTCAGAGTTCATCCGTGGTCCTTTTGCGCCCCCTGGTGTCAAAAGGGATTCTTAGATTGTTAGCCTGCATTGGGTCACAATGGTTCCTTGCTTCTCTTAACCCCTGTGGTGTCACAATGCATCCCATGCCCTTTTAGGCCACTAGATGTCACAATGAATCATTTGATTCTTGGCCTCCATGTTGGCGTAATTGTACCAGGTTTTAATTGGGCCCCATGCTTTCACAATTCATCCCTGCCCCTTTTAGGCCCATTGGTGTCACAAGGGATCATTAGATGTTTAGCCTGCAATGGGTCACAATGGTTCCTTGCTTCTCTTAGCCCCTGTGGTTTCACAATGCATCCCATGCCCTTTTAGGCCACTTGGTGTTACAATGAATCATTTGAGTCTTGGCCTCTATGATGACATAATATTTCCATGTTTTTATTGTGCCCCATGCTTTCACAATGCATCCCTGGCCCTATTACAAGCCCTGGTGTCAAAAGGGATCATTAGATTGTTAGCGTGCATTGGGTCACAATGGTTCCTTGATTCTCTTAACCTCTGTGGTGTCACAATGCATTCCAAGCCCTTTTAGGCCACTTGATGTCACAATGAATCATTTGATTCTTGGCCTTCATGGTGGCACAATTGTACCAGGTTTTAATTGGGCCCCATGCTTTCACAATTCATCCCTGCCCCTTTTAGGCCCATTGGTGTCACAAGGGATCATTAGATGTTTAGCCTGCATTGGGTCACAATGGTTCCTTGCTTCTCTTAACCTCTGTGGTGTCACAATGCATCCCATGCCCTTTTAGGCCACTTGATGTCACAATGAATCATTTCATTTTTGGCCTTCATGGTGGCATAATAGATCCTTGCTTCTATTGGTCCCCGTGCTGTAACAATCCATCCCTGGCTCTCTTTATACCCCCTGGTCTCAAAAGGGATTCTTAGATTGTTAGCCTGCATTGGGTCACAATGGTTCCTTGCTTCTCTTAACCCCTGTGGTGTCACAATGCATCCCATGCCCTTTTAGGCCACTTGATGTCACAATGAATCATTTGATTCATGGCCTTCATGGTGGCACAATTGTACCAGGTTTTACTGGGGCCCCATGCTTTCACAAATCATCCCTGCCCCTTTGAGGCCCATTGGTGTCACAAGGGATCATTTGATTGTTAGCCTGCATTGGGTCACAATGGATCCTTGCTTCTCTTAACCCCTGTGGTGTCACAATTCATCCCATGCCCCTTTAGGCCACTTGATGTCACAATGAATCATTTGATTCTTGGCCTCCATGGTGTCATAATGGTTCCTTGTTTCTATTGGGCCCCATGCTGTCATAATTCATCCCTGGCCCTTTTACGCCCCCTGGTGTCAAATGGGATCCTGGGATTATTAGCCTCCATTGGGTCACAATGGATCCTTGCTTCTCTTAACCCCTGTGCTGTCACAATGCATCCCATGCCCTTTTAGGCCGCTTGATGTCACAATGAATCATTTGATTCTTGGCCTCCATGGTGGCATAATAGATCCTTGCTCCTATTGGTCCCCGTGCTGTAACAATCCATCCCTGGGCCTTTTCATACACCCTGGTGCCACAAGGGATCATTAGATTGTTAGCCTGCATTGGGTCACAATGGTTCCTTGCTTCTCTTAACCTCTGTGGTGCCACAATGCATTCCAAGCCCTTTTAGGCCACATGATGTCACAATGAATTATTTTATTCTTGGCCTCCATGGTGGCATAATAGATCCTTGCTTCTATTGGTCCCCGTGCTGTAACAATCCATCCCTGGCTCTTTTTATACCCCCTGGTGCCACAAGGGATCATTAGATTGTTAGCCTGCATTGGGTCACAATGGTTCCTTGCTTCTCTTAACCTCTGTGGTGTCACAATGCATTCCAAGCCCTTTTAGGCCACTTGATGTCACAATGAATCATTTGATTCTTGGCCTCCATGGTGGCATAATTGTACCAGGTTTTACTTGGGCCCCATGTTTTCACAATTCATCCCTGCCCCTTTTAGGCCCATTGGTGTCACAAGGGTTCATTAGATTGTTAGCCTGCATTGGGTCACAATGGTTCCTTGCTTCTCTTAACCTCTGTGGTGTCACAATGCATCCCATGCCCTTTTAGGCCACTTGATGTCACAATGAATCATTTGATTCTTGGCCTCAATGGTGTCATAATGGTTCCTTGTTTCTATTGGGCCCCATGCTGTCACGATTCATCCCTGGCCCTTTTACGCCCCCTGGTGTCAAGTGGGATCCTGGGATTATTAGCCTCCATTGGGTCACAATGGATCCTTGCATCTCTTAACCCCTGTGCTGTCACAATGCATCCCATGCACTTTTAGGCCACATGATCTCACAATGAATTATTTTATTCTTGGCCTCCATGGTGGCATAATACATCCTTGTTCTATTGGTCCCCTGCTGTAACAATTCATCCCTGGCCCTTTTAGGCCCATTGGTGTCACAAGGGATCATTAGATTGTTAGCCTGCATTGGGTCACAATGGTTCCTTGCTTCTCTTAACCCCTGTGTTGTCACAATGCATCCCATGCCCTTTTAGGCCACTTGATGTCACAATGAATCATTTGATTCATGGCCTCCATGGTGGTATAATTTTACCAGGTTTTACTTGGGCCCCATGCTTTCACAATTCATCCCTGCCCCTTTTAGGCCCATTGGTGACACAAGGGATCATTTGATTGATAGCCTGCATTGGTCACAATGGTTCCTTGCTTCTCTTAACCTCTGTGGTGTCACAATGCATCCCATGCCCTTTTAGGCCACTTGATGTCACAATGAATCATTTGATTCTTGGCCTTCATGGTGTCATAATGGTTCCTTGTTTCTATTGGTCCCCGTGCTGTAACAGTCCATCCCTGGCTCTTTTTATACCCCCTGGTGCCACAAGGGATCATTAGATTGTTAGCCTGCATTGGGTCACAATGGTTCCTTGCTTCTCTTAACCTCTGTGGTGTCACAATGCATTCCAAGCCCTTTTAGGCCACTTGATGTCACAATGAATCATTTGATTCATGGCCTTCATGGTGTCATAATGTTTCCTTGCTTCTATAGGTCCCCATGCTCTCAGAGTTCATCCGTGGTCCTTTTGCGCCCCCTGGTGTCAAAAGGGATTCTTAGATTGTTAGCCTGCATTGGGTCACAATGGTTCCTTGCTTCTCTTAACCCCTGTGGTGTCACAATGCATCCCATGCCCTTTTAGGCCACTTGATGTCACAATGAATCATTTGATTCTTGGCCTCCATGTTGGCGTAATTGTACCAGGTTTTAATTGGGCCCCATGCTTTCACAATTCATCCCTGCCCCTTTTAGGCCCATTGGTGTCACAAGGGATCATTAGATGTTTAGCCTGCATTGGGTCACAATGGTTCCTTGCTTCTCTTAGCCCCTGTGGTTTCACAATGCATCCCATGCCCTTTTAGGCCACTTGGTGTTACAATGAATCATTTGAGTCTTGGCCTCTATGATGACATAATATTTCCATGTTTTTATTGTGCCCCATGCTTTCACAATGCATCCCTGGCCCTATTACAAGCCCTGGTGTCAAAAGGGATCATTAGATTGTTAGCGTGCATTGGGTCACAATGGTTCCTTGCTTCTCTTAACCTCTGTGGTGTCACAATGCATTCCAAGCCCTTTTAGGCCACTTGATGTGACAATGAATCATTTGATTCTTGGCCTTCATGGTGTCATAATGTTTCCTTGCTTCTATAGGTCCCCTTGCTGTCAGAGTTCATCCGTGGTCCTTTTGCGCCCCCTGGTGTCAAAAGGGATTCTTAGATTGTTAGCCTGCATTGGGTCACAATGGTTCCTTGCTTCTCTCAACCCCAGTGGTGTCACAATGCATCCCATGCCCTTTTAGGCCACTTGATGTCACAATGAATCATTTGATTCTTGGCCTTCATGGTGGCACAATTGTACCAGGTTTTACTGGGGCCCCATGCTTTCACAGATCATCCCTGCCCCTTTTAGGCCCATTGGTGTCACAATGGATCATTAGATTCTTGGCCTCCATGGTGTCATAATGGTTCCTTGTTTCTATTGGGCCCCATGCTGTCACGATTCATCCCTGGCCCCTTTACGCCCCCTGGTGAAAAATGGGATCCTGGGATTATTAGCCTCCATTGGGTCACAATGGATCCTTGCATCTCTTAACCCCTGTGCTGTCACAGTGCATCCCATGCCCTTTTAGGCCACATGATCTCACAATGAATTATTTGATTCTTGGCCTCCATGGTGGCATAATAGATCCTTGCTTCTATTGGTCCCCGTGCTGTTACAATTCATCCCTGGACCTTTTAGGCCCACTGGTGTCAAAAGGGATCATTAGATTGTTAGCCTCCATTGGGTCACAATGGTTCCTTACTTCTCTTAACCCCTGTGGTGTCACAATGCATCCCATGCCCTTTTAGGCCACTTGATGTCACAATGAATCATTTGGTTCTAGGCCTCCATGGTGGCGTAATTGTACAAGGTTTTAATTGGTCCCCATGCTTTCACAATACATCCCTGCCCCTTTTAGGCCCATTGGTGTCACATGGCATCAGTAGATGTTTAGCCTGCATTGGGTCACAATGGTTCCTTGCTTCTCTTAACCCCTGTGGTGTCACAATGCATCCCATGCCCTTTTAGACCACTTGATGTCACAATGATTCATTTGATTCTTGGCCTTCATGGTGTCATAATGGTTCCTTGTTTCTATAGGTCCCCATGCTGTCACAATTCATCCCTGGACCTTTTACGCCCCCTGGTGTCAAATGGGATCCTGGGATTATTAGGCTCCATTGGGTCACAATGGATCCTTACTTCTCTTAACCCCTGTGGTGTCACAATGCATCCCATGTCCTTTTAGGCCACTTGATGTCACAATGAATCATTTCATTCTCGGCGTCCATGTTGGCATAATAGATCCTTGCTTCTATTGGTCCCCGTGCTGGAACAATCCATCCCTGGCTCTTTTTATACCCCCTGGTGCCACAAGGGATCATTAGATTGTTAGCCTGCATTGGGTCACAATGGTTCCTTGCTTCTCTTAACCCCTGGGGTGTCACAATGCATCCCATGCCCTTTTAGGCCACTTGATGTCACAATGAATCATTTGATTCTTGGCCTCCATGGTGGCATAATTGTACCAGGTTTTACTTGGGCCCCATGTTTTCACAATTCATCCCTGCCCCTTTTAGGCCCATTGGTGTCACAAGGGTTCATTAGATTGTTAGCCTGCATTGGGTCACAATGGTTCCTTGCTTCTCTTAACCTCTGTGGTGTCACAATGCATCCCATGCCCTTTTAGGCCACTTGATGTCACAATGAATCATTTGATTCTTGGCCTCAATGGTGTCATAATGGTTCCTTGTTTCTATTGGGCCCCATGCTGTCACGATTCATCCCTGGCCCTTTTACGCCCCCTGGTGTCAAGTGGGATCCTGGGATTATTAGCCTCCATTGGGTCACAATGGATCCTTGCATCTCTTAACCCCTGTGCTGTCACAATGCATCCCATGCCCTTTTAGGCCACATGGTGTCACAATGAATTATTTTATTCTTGGCCTCCATGGTGGCATAATACATCCTTGTTCTATTGGTCCCCGTGCTGTAACAATTCATCCCTGGCCCTTTTAGGCCCATTGGTGTCAAAAGGGATCATTAGATTGTTAGCCTGCATTGGGTCACAATGGTTCCTTGCTTCTCTTAACCCCTGTGGTGTCACAATGCATCCCATGCCCTTTTAGGCCACTTGATGTCACAATGAATCATTTGATTCTTGTCCTCCATGGTGGTATAATTTTACCAGGTTTTACTTGGGCCCCATGCTTTCACAATTCATCCCTGCCCCTTTTAGGCCCATTGGTGACACAAGGGATCATTTGATTGTTAGCCTGCATTGGGTCACAATGGTTCCTTGCTTCTCTTAACCTCTGTGGTGTCACAAGGCATCCCATGCCCTTTTAGGCCACTTGATGTCACAATGAATCATTTGATCCTTGGCCTTCATGGTGTCATAATGGTTCCTTGTTTCTATTGGTCCCCGTGCTGTAACAATCCATCCCTGGCTCTTTTTATACCCCCTGGTGCCACAAGGGATCATTAGATGTTTAGCCTGCATTGGGTCACAATGGTTCCTTGCTTCTCTTAGCCCCTGTGGTTTCACAATGCATCCCATGCCCTTTTAGGCCACTTGGTGTTACAATGAATCATTTGAGTCTTGGCCTCTATGATGACATAATATTTCCATGTTTTTATTGTGCCCCATGCTTTCACAATGCATCCCTGGCCCTATTACAAGCCCTGGTGTCAAAAGGGATCATTAGATTGTTAGCGTGCATTGGGTCACAATGGTTCCTTGCTTCTCTTAACCTCTGTGGTGTCACAATGTATTCCAAGCCCTTTTAGGCCACTTGATGTCACAATGAAACATTTGATTCTTGGCCTTCATGGTGTCATAATGTTTCCTTGCTTCTATAGGTCCCCTTGCTGTCAGAGTTCATCCGTGGTCCTTTTGCGCCCCCTGGTGTCAAAAGGGATTCTTAGATTGTTAGCCTGCATTGGGTCACAATGGTTCCTTGCTTCTCTCAACCCCTGTGGTGTCACAATGCATCCCATGCCCTTTTAGGCCACTTGATGTCACAATGAATCATTTGATTCTTGGCCTTCATGGTGGCACAATTGTACCAGGTTTTACTGGGGCCCCATGCTTTCACAGATCATCCCTGCCCCTTTTAGGCCCATTGGTGTCACAATGGATCATTAGATTGTTAGCCTTCATTGGGTCACAATGGTTCCTTGCTTCTCTTAACCTCTGTGGTGTCACAATGCATCCCATGCCCTTTTAGGCCACTTGATGTCACAATGAATCATTTGATTCTTGGCCTCCATGGTGTCATAATGGTTCCTTGTTTCTATTGGGCCCCATGCTGTCACGATTCATCCCTGGCCCCTTTACGCCCCCTGGTGAAAAATGGGATCCTGGGATTATTAGCCTCTATTGGGTCACAATGGATCCTTGCATCTCTTAACCCCTGTGCTGTCACAATGCATCCCATGCCCTTTTAGGCCACTTGATGTCACAATGAATCATTTGGTTCTAGGCCTCCATGGTGGCGTAATTCTACCAGGTTTTAATTGGGCCCCATGCTTTCACAATACATCCCTGGCCCGTTTAGGCCCATTGGTGCCACAAGGGATCATTAGATTGTTAGCCTGCATTGGGTCACAATGGTTCCTTGCTTCTCTTAACCTCGGTGGTGTCACAATGCATTCCAAGCCCTTTTAGGCCACTTGGTCTTACAATGAACCATTTGTTTCTGGGCCTTCATCGTGTCATAATGTTTCCTTGCTTCTATAGGTCCCCATGCTGTCAGAGTTCATCCGTGGTCCTTTTGCGCCCCCTGGTGTCAAAAGGGATTCTTAGATTGTTAGCCTGCATTGGGTCACAATGGTTCCTTGCTTCTCTTAACCCCTGTAGTGTCACAATGCATCCCATGCCCTTTTAGGCCACTTGATGTCACAATGAATCATTTGATTCTTGGCCTCCATGGTGGCATAATTGTACCAGGGTTTACTTGGGCCCCATGCTTTCACAATTCATCCCTGGCCCTTTTAGGCCCATTGGTGTCACAAGGGATCATTAGATTGTTAGCCTGCAATGGGTCACAATGGTTCCTTGCTTCTATTAACCTCTGTTGTGTAACAATGCATCCCATGCCCTTTTAGGCCACTTGATGTCACAATGAATCATTTGATTCTTGGCCTCCATGGTGTCAAAATGGTTCCTTGTTTCTATTGGGCCCCATGCTGTCACAATTCATCCCTGGACCTTTTACGCCCCCTGGTGTCAAATGGGATCCTGGGATTATTAGCCTCCATTGGGTCACAATGGATCCTTGCTTCTCTTAACCCCTGTGCTCTCACAATGCATCCCATGTCCTTTTAGGCCACTTGATGTCACAATGAATTATTTGATTCTTGGCCTCCATGGTGGCATAATAGATCCTTGCTTCTATTGGTCCCCGTGCTATAACAATCCATCCCTGGCCCTTTTTATACACCCTGGTGCCACAAGGGATCATTAGATTGTTAGCCTGCATTGGGTCACAATGGTTCCTTGCTTCTCTTAACCTCTGTGGTGTCACAATGCATCCCATGCCCTTTTAGGCCACTTGGTCTTACAATGAATCATTTGATTCTTGGCCTTCATGGTGTCATAATGGTTCCTTGCTTCTATAGGTCCCCATGCTGTCATAGTCCATCCGTGGTCCTTTTGCGCCCCCTGGTGTCAAAAGGGATTCTTAGATTGTTAGCCTGCATTGGGTCACAATGGTTCCTTGCTTCTCTTAACCCCTGTGGTGTCACAATGCATCCCATGCCCTTTTAGGCCACTTGATGTCACAATGAATCATTTGATTCTTGGCCTCCATGGTGGCGTAATTGTACCAGGTTTTAATTGGGCCCCATGCTTTCACAATACATCCCTGGCCCTTTTAGGCCCATTGGTGTCAAAAGGGATCATTAGATTGTTAGCCTGCATTGGGTCACAATGGTTCCTTGATTCTCTTACCCTCTGTGGTGTCACAATGCATCCCATGCCCTTTTAGGCCACATGATGTCACAATGAATCATTTGATTCTTGGCCTCCATGGTGTCATAATGGTTCCTTGTTTCTATTGGGCCCCATGCTGTCACAATTCATCCCTGCACCTTTTAGGCCCATTGGTGTCACAAGGGATCATTAGATTGTTAACCTGCATTGGGTCACAATGGTTCCTTGCTTCTCTTAACCTCTGTGGTGTCACAATGCATCCCATGCCCTTTTAGGCCACTTGATGTCACAATGAATCATTTGATTCTTGGCCTCCACGGTGGCATAATAGATCCTTGCTTCTATTGGTCCCCGTGCTGTAACAATCCATCCCTGGCCCTTTTTATACCCCCTGGTGCCACAAGGGATCATTAGATTGTTAGCCTGCATTGGGTCACAATGGCTCCTTGCTTCTCTTAACCCCTGTGCTGTCACAATGCATTCCAAGCCCTTTTAGGCCACTTGGTCTTACAATGAACCATTTGATTCTTGGCCTTCATGGTGTCATAATGGTTCCTTGCTTCTATAGGTCCCCAGGCTGTCAGAGTTCATCCGTGGTCCTTTTGCGCCCCCTGGTGTCAAAAGGGATTCCTAGATTGTTAGCCTGCATTGGGTCACAATGGATCCTTGCTTCTCTTAACCTCTGTGGTGTCACAATGCATTCCAAGCCCTTTTAGGCCACTTGGTCTTACCATGAACCATTTGATTCTTGGCCTCCATGGTGGCATACTAGATTCTCGCTTCTATTGGTCCCCGTGCTGTAACAATTCATCCCTGCCCCTTTTAGGCCCATTGGTGTCACAAGGGATCATTAGATTGTTAGCCTGCATTGGGTCACAATGGTTCCTTGCTTCTCTTAACCTCTGTTGTGTCACAATGCATCCCATGCACTTTTAGGCCACTTGATGTCACAATGAATCATTTGATTCTTGGCCTCCATGGTGTCATAATGGTTCCTTGTTTCTATTGGACCCCATGCTGTCACAATTCATCCCTGGCCCTTTTACGCCCCCTGGTGTCAAATGGGATCCCGGGATTTATTAGCCTCCATTGGGTCACAATGGATCCTTGCTTCTCTTAACCCCTGTGGTGTCACAATGCATCCCATGCCCTTTTAGGCCACTTGATGTCACAATGAATCATTTGATTCTTGGCCTCCATGGTGTCATAATGTTTCCTTGTTTCTATTGGGCCCCATGCTGTCACAATTCATCCCTGGCCCTTTTACGCCCCCTGGTGTCAAATGGGATCCTGGGATTATTAGCCTCCATTGGGTCACAATGGATCCTTGCTTCTCTTAACCCCTGTGCTGTCACAATGCATCCCATGCCCTTTTAGGCCACATGATGTCACAATGAATCATTTGATTCTTGGCCTCCACGGTGGCATAATAGATCCTTGCTTCTATTGGTCCCCGTGCTGTAACAATCCATCCCTGGCCCGTTTAGGCCCATTGGTGCCACAAGGGATCATTAGATTGTTAGCCTGCATTGGGTCACAATGGTTCCTTGCTTCTCTTAACCTCTGTGGTGTCACAATGCATCCCATGCCCTTTTAGGCCACTTGATGACACAATGAATAATTTGATTCTTGGCCTCCATGGTGGCATAATTGTACCAGGTTTTACTGGGCCCCATGCTTTCACAATTCATCCCTGGCCCTTTTAGGCCCATTGGTTTCACAAGGGATCATTAGATTGTTAGTTTTCATTGGGTCACAATGGTTCCTTGTTTCTCTTAACCTCTGTTGTGTCACAATGCATCCCATGCCCTTTTAGGCCACTTGATGTCACAATGAATCATTTGATTCTTGGCCTCCATGGTGTCATAATGGTTCCTTGTTTCTATTGGGCCCCATGCTGTCACAATTCATCCCTGGCCCTTTTACGCCCCCTGGTGTCAAATGGGATCCTGGGATTATTAGCCTGCATTGGGTCACAATCGTTCTTTGCTTCTCTTAACCCCTGTGGTGTCACAATGCATTCCAAGACCTTTTAGGCCGCTTGGTCTTACAATGAACCATTTGATTCTTGGCCTTCATGGTGTCATAATGGTTCCTTGATTCTATAGGTCCCCATGCTGTCAGAGTTCATCCGTGGTCCTTTTGCGCCCCCTGGTGTCAAAAGGGATTCTTAGATTGTTCTCCTGCATTGGGACACAATGGATCCTTGTTACTCTTAACCCCTGTGGTGTCACAATGCATCCCATGCCCTTTTAGGCCACTTGATGTCACAATGAATCATTTGATTCTTGGCCTCCATGGTGGCATAATTGTACCAGGGTTTACTTGGGCCCCATGCTTTCACAATTCATCCCTGCACCTTTTAGGCCCATTGGTGTCACAAGGGATCATTAGATTGTTAACCTGCATTGGGTCACAATGGTTCCTTGCTTCTCTTAACCTCTGTGGTGTCACAATGCATCCCATGCCCTTTTAGGCCACTTGATGTCACAATGAATAATTTGATTCTTGGCCTCCACGGTGGCATAATAGATCCTTGCTTCTATTGGTCCCCGTGCTGTAACAATCCATCCCTGGCCCTTTTTATACCCCCTGGTGCCACAAGGGATCATTAGATTGTTAGCCTGCATTGGGTCACAATGGTTCCTTGCTTCTCTTAACCTCTGTGGTGTCACAATGCATCCCATGCCCTTTTAGGCCACTTGGTCTTACAATGAATCATTTGATTCTTGGCCTTCATGGTGTCATAATGGTTCCTTGCTTCTATAGGTCCCCATGCTGTCAGAGTCCATCGGTGGTCCGTTTGCGCCCCCTGGTGTCAAAAGGGATTCTTAGATTGTTAGCCTGCATTGGGTCACAATGGTTCCTTGCTTCTCTTAACCCCTGTGGTGTCACAATGCATCCCATGCCCTTTTTGGCCACTTGATGTCACAATGAATCATTTGATTCTTGGCCTCCATGGTGGCGTAATTGTACCAGGTTTTAATTGGGCCCCATGCTTTCACAATACATCCCTGGCCCTTTTAGGCCCATTGGTGTCAAAAGGGATTCTTAGATTGTTAGCCTGCATTGGGTCACAATGGTTCCTTGCTTCTCTTAACCTCTGTGGTGTCACAATGCATCCCATGCCCTTTTAGGCCACATGATGTCACAATGAATCATTTGATTCTTGGCCTCCATGGTGTCATAATGGTTCCTTGTTTCTATTGGGCCCCATGCTGTCACAATTCATCCCTGCATCTTTTAGGCCCATTGGTGTCACAAGGGATCATTAGATTGTTAACCTGCATTGGGTCACAATGGTTCCTTGCTTCTCTTAACCTCTGTGGTGTCACAATGCATCCCATGCCCTTTTAGGCCACTTGATGTCACAATGAATCATTTGATTCTTGGCCTCCACGGTGGCATAATAGATCCTTGCTTCTATTGGTCCCCGTGCTGTAACAATCCATCCCTGGCCCTTTTTATACCCCCTGGTGCCACAAGGGATCATTAGATTGTTAGCCTGCATTGGGTCACAATGGTTCCTTGCTTCTCTTAACCCATGTGCTGTCACAATGCATTCCAAGCCCTTTTAGGCCACTTGGTCTTACAATGAACCATTTGATTCTTGGCCTTCATGGTGTCATAATGGTTCCTTGCTTCTATAGGTCCCCATGCTGTCAGAGTTCATCCGTGGTCCTTTTGCGCCCCCTGGTGTCAAAAGGGATTCTTAGATTGTTAGCCTGCATTGGGTCACAATGGATCCTTGCTTCTCTTAACCCCTGTGGTGTCACAATGCATTCCAAGCCCTTTTAGGCCACTTGGTTTTACCATGAACCATTTGATTCTTGGCCTCCATGGTGGCATACTAGATCCTCGCTTCTATTGGTCCCCGTGCTGTAGCAATTCATCCCTGCCCCTTTTAGGCCCATTGGTGTCACAAGGGATCATTAGATTGTTAGCCTGCATTGGGTCACAATGGTTCCTTGCTTCTCTTAACCTCTGTGGTGTCACAATGCATCCCATGCACTTTTAGGCCACTTGATGTCACCATGAATCATTTGATTCTTGGCCTCCATGGTGTCATAATGGTTCCTTGTTTCTATTGGACCCCATGCTGTCACAATTCATCCCTGGCCCTTTTACGCCCCCTGGTGTCAAATGGGATCCCGGGATTTATTAGCCTCCATTGGGTCACAATGGATCCTTGCTTCTCTTAACCCCTGTGGTGTCACAATGCATCCCATGCCCTTTTAGGCCACTTGATGTCACAATGAATCATTTGATTCTTGGCCTCCATGGTGTCATAATGGTTCCTTGTTTCTATTGGGCCCCATGCTGTCACAATTCATCCCTGGCCCTTTTACGCCCCCTGGTGTCAAATGGGATCCTGGGATTATTAGCCTCCATTGGGTCACAATGGATCCTTGCTTCTCTTAACCCCTGTGCTGTCACAATGCATCCCATGCCCTTTTAGGCCACATGATGTCACAATGAATCATTTGATTCTTGGCCTCCACGGTGGCATAATAGATCCTTGCTTCTATTGGTCCCCGTGCTGTAACAATCCATCCCTGGCCCGTTTAGGCCCATTGGTGCCACAAGGGATCATTAGATTGTTAGCCTGCATTGGGTCACAATGGTTCCTTGCTTCTCTTAACCTCTGTGGTGTCACAATGCATCCCATGCCCTTTTAGGCCACTTGATGACACAATGAATAATTTGATTCTTGGCCTCCATGGTGGCATAATTGTACCAGGTTTTACTTGGGCCCCATGCTTTCACAATTCATCCCTGGCCCTTTTAGGCCCATTGGTTTCACAAGGGATCATTAGATTGTTAGTTTTCATTGGGTCACAATGGTTCCTTGTTTCTCTTAACCTCTGTTGTGTCACAATGCATCCCATGCCCTTTTAGGCCACTTGATGTCACAATGAATCATTTGATTCTTGGCCTCCATGGTGTCATAATGGTTCCTTGTTTCTATTGGGCCCCATGCTGTCACAATTCATCCCTGGCCCTTTTACGCCCCCTGGTGTCAAATGGGATCCTGGGATTATTAGCCTGCATTGGGTCACAATCGTTCTTTGCTTCTCTTAACCCCTGTGGTGTCACAATGCATTCCAAGACCTTTTAGGCCGCTTGGTCTTACAATGAACCATTTGATTCTTGGCCTTCATGGTGTCATAATGGTTCCTTGCTTCTATAGGTCCCCATGCTGTCAGAGTTCATCCGTGGTCCTTTTGCGCCCCCTGGTGTCAAAAGGGATTCTTAGATTGTTCTCCTGCATTGGGACACAATGGATCCTTGTTACTTTTAACCCCTGTGGTGTCACAATGCATCCCATGCCCTTTTAGGCCACTTGATGTCACAATGAATCATTTGATCCTTGGCCTCCATGGTGGCATAATTGTACCAGGGTTTACTTGGGCCCCATGCTTTCACAATTCATCCCTGCACCTTTTAGGACCATTGGTGTCACAAGGGATCATTAGATTGTTAACCTGCATTGGGTCACAATGGTTCCTTGCTTCTCTTAACCTCTGTGGTGTCACAATGCATCCCATGCCCTTTTAGGCCACTTGATGTCACAATGAATCATTTGATTCTTGGCCTCCACGGTGGCATAATAGATCCTTGCTTCTATTGGTCCCCGTGCTGTAACAATCCATCCCTGGCCCTTTTTATACCCCCTGGTGCCACAAGGGATCATTAGATTGTTAGCCTGCATTGGGTCACAATGGTTCCTTGCTTCTCTTAACCTCTGTGGTGTCACAATGCATCCCATGCCCTTTTAGGCCACTTGGTCTTACAATGAATCATTTGATTCTTGGCCTTCATGGTGTCATAATGGTTCCTTGCTTCTATAGGTCCCCATGCTGTCAGAGTTCATCCGTGGTCCTTTTGCCCCCCCTGGTGTCAAAAGGGATTCTTAGATTGTTAGCCTGCATTGGGTCACAATGGATCCTTGCTTCTCTTAACCCCTGTGGTGTCACAGTGCATTCCAAGCCCTTTTAGGCCACTTGGTCTTACAATGAACCATTTGATACTTGGCCTCCGTGGTGGCATAATAGATCCTTGCTTCTATTGGTCCCCGTGCTGTAACAATTCATCCCTGCCCCTTTTTGGCCCATTGGTGTCACAAGGGATCATTAGCTTGTTAGCCTGCATTGGGTCACAATGGTTCCTTGCTTCTCTTACCCTCTGTGGGGTCACAATGCATCCCATGCCCTTTTAGGCCACTTGATGTCACAATGAATCATTTGATTCTTGGCCTACATGGTGTCATAATGGTTCCTTGTTTCTATTGGGCCCCATGCTGTCACAATTCATCCCTGGCCCTTTTACGCCCCCAGGTGTCAAATGGGATCCTGGGATTATTAGCCTCCATTGGGTCACAATGGATCCTTGCTTCTCTTAACCACTCTGCTGTCACAATGCATCCCATGCCCTTTTAGGCCACTTGATGTCACAATGAATCATTTGATTCTTGGCCTCCACGGTGGCATAATAGATCCTTGCTTCTATTTGTCCCCGTGCTGTAACAATCCATCCCTGGCCCTTTTTATACCCCCTGGTGCCACAAGGGATCATTAGATTGTTAGCCTGCATTGGGTCACAATGGTTCCTTGCTTCTCTTAACCTCTGTGGTGTCACAATGCATCCCATGCCCTTTTAGGCCACTTGATGTCACAATGAACCATTTGATTCTTGGCCTTCATGGTGTCATAATGGTTCCTTGCTTCTATAGGTCCCCATGCTGTCACGTTTCATCCGTGTTCCTTTTGCGGCCCCTGGTTTCAAAAGGGATCATAAGATTGTTAGCCTGCATTGGGTCACAATGGTTCCTTGCTTCTCTTAACCCCTGTGCTGTCACAATGCATCCCATGCCCTTTTAGGCCACTTGATGTCACAATGAATCATTTGATTCTTGACCTCCATGGTGGCGTAATTGTACCAGGTTTTAATTGGGCCCCATGCTTTCACAATACATCCCTGCCCCTTTTAGGCCCATTGGTGTCAAAAGGGATCATTAGATTTTTAGCCTCCATTGGGTCACAATGGTTCCTTGCTTCTCTTAACCTCTGTGGTGTCACAATGCATTCCAAGCCCTTTTAGGCCACTTGATGTCACAATGAATCATTTGATTCTTGGCCTTCATCATGTCATAGTGGTTCCTTGCTTCTATAGGTCCCCAGGCTGTCAGAGTTCATCCGTGGTCCTTTTGCGCCCCCTGGTGTCAAAAGGGATTCTTAGATTGTTAGCCTGCATTGGGTCACAATGGTTCCTTGCTTCTCTTAACCCCTGTGGTGTCACAATGCATCCCACGCCCTTTTAGGCCACTTGATGTCACAATGAATCATTTGATTCTTGACCTCCATGGTGGCGTAATTGTACCAGGTTTTAATTGCGCCCCATGCTTTCACAATACATCCCTGCCACTTCTAGGCCCATTGGTGTCAAAAGGGATCATTAGATTGTTAGCCTGCATTGGGTCACAATGGTTCCTTGCTTCTCTTAACCTCTGTGGTGTCACAATGCATTCCAAGCCCTTTTAGGCCACTTGGTCTTACAATGAACCATTTGTTTCTTGGCCTTCATGGTGTCATAATGGTTCCTTGCTTCTATAGGTCCCCATGCTGTCAGAGTTCATCCGTGGTCCTTTTGCGCCCCCTGGTGTCAAAAGGGATTCTTAGATTGTTAGCCTGCATTGGGTCACAATGGTTCCTTGCTTCTCTTAACCCCTGTAGTGTCACAATGCATCCCATGCCCTTTTAGGCCACTTGATGTCACAATGAATCATTTGATTCTTGGCCTCCATGGTGGCATAATTGTACCAGGGTTTACTTGGGCCCCATGCTTTCACAATTCATCCCTGGCCCTTTTAGGCCCATTGGTGTCACAAGGGATCATTAGATTGTTAGCCTGCAATGGGTCACAATGGTTCCTTGCTTCTATTAACCTCTGTTGTGTCACAATGCATCCCATGCCCTTTTAGGCCACTTGATGTCACAATGAATCATTTGATTCTTGGCCTCCATGGTGTCATAATGGTTCCTTGTTTCTATTGGGCCCCATGCTGTCACAATTCATCCCTGGCCCTTTTACGCCCCCTGGTGCCACAAGGGATCATTAGATTGTTAGCCTGCATTGGGTCACAATGGATCCTTACTTCTCTTAACCCCTGTGGTGTCACAATGCATCCCATGTCCTTTTAGGCCACTTGATGTCACAATGAATCATTTGATTCTTGGCCTCCATGGTGGCATAATAGATCCTTGCTTCTATTGGTCCCCGTGCTGTAACAATCCATCCCTGGCTCTTTTTATACCCCCTGGTGCCACAAGGGATCATTAGATTGTTAGCCTGCATTGGGTCACAATGGTTCCTTGCTTCTCTTAACCACTGTGGTGTCACAATGCATCCCATGCCCTTTTAGGCCACTTGGTGTTACAATGAATCATTTGAGTCTTGGCCTCTATGGTGTCTTAACATTTCCATGTTTTTACTGTGCCCCATGCTTTCACAATGCATCCCTGGCCCTATTACAAGCCCTGGTGTCAAAAGGGATCATTAGATTGCTAGCCTGCATTGGGTCACAATGGTTCCTTGCTTCTCTTAACCTCTGTAGTGTCACAATGCATCCCATGCCCTTTTAGGCCACTTGATGTCACAATGAATCATTTGATTCTTGGCCTTCATGGTGTCATAATGGTTCCTTGTTTCTATTGGTCCCCGTGCTGTAACAATCCATCCCTGGCTCTTTTTATACCCCCTGGTGCCACAAGGGATCATTAGATTGTTAGCCTGCATTGGGTCACAATGGTTCCTTGCTTCTCTTAACCCCTGTGGTGTCCCAATGCATCCCATGCCCTTTTAGGCCACTTGATATCACAATGAATTATTTGATTCTTGGCCTCCATGGTGGCATAATTGTACCAGGTTTTACTTGGGCCCCATGCTTTCACAATTCATCCCTGCCCCTTTTAGGCCCATTGGTGTCAAAAGGGATCATTAGATTGTTAGCGTGCATTGGGTCACAATGGTTCCTTGCTTCTCTTAACCTCTGTGGTGTCACAATGCATCCCATGCCCTTTTAGGCCACTTGATGTCACAATGAATCATTTGATTCTTGGCCTTCATGGTGTCATAATGGTTCCTTGCTTCTATAGGTCCCCATGCTGTCAGAGTTCATCCGTGGTCCTTTTGCGCCCCCTGGTGTCAAAAGGGATTCTTAGATTGTTAGCCTGCATTGGGTCACAATGGTTCCTTGCATCTCTTAACCTCTGTGGTGTCACAATGCATCCCATGCCCTTTTAGGCCACTTGATGTCACAATGAATCATTTGATTCTTGGCCTCCATGGTGGCGTAATTGTACCAGGTTTTAATTGGGCCCCATGCATTCACAATACATCCCTGCCCCTTTTAGGCCCATTGGTGTCAAAAGGGATCATTAGATTGTTAGCCTGCATTGGGTCACAATGGATCCTTGCTTCTCTTAACCCCTGTGCTGTCACAATGCATCCCATGCCCTTTTAGGCCACATGGTGCCACAATGAATTATTTGATTCTTGGCCTCCATGGTGGCATAATAGATCCTTGCTTCTATTGGTCCCCGCGCTGTAACAATACATCCCTGGCCCTTTTAGACCAATTGGTGTCACAAGGGATCATTAGATTGTTAACCTGCATTGGGTCACAATGGTTCCTTGCTTCTCTTAACGTCTGTGGTGTCACAATGCATCCCATGCCCTTTTAGGCCACATGATGTCACAATGAATCATTTGATTCTTGGCCTCCATCGTGTCATAATGGTTCCTTGTTTCTATTGGGACCCATGCTGTCACAATTCATCCCTGGCCCTTTTACGCCCCCTGGTGTCAAATGGGATCCTGGGATTATTAGCCTCCATTGGGTCACAATGGATCCTTGCTTCTCTTAACCCCTGTGCTGTCACAATGCATCCCATGCCCTTTTAGGCCACTTGATGTCACAATGAATCATTTGATTCTTGGCCTCCACGGTGGCATAATAGATCCTTGCTTCTATTGGTCCCCGTGCTGTAACAATACATCCCTGCCCCTTTTAGGCCCATTGGTGTCAAAAGGGATCATTAGATTTTTAGCCTCCATTGGGTCACAATGGTTCCTTGCTTCTCTTAACCTCTGTGGTGTCACAATGCATTCCAAGCCCTTTTAGGCCACTTGATGTCACAATGAACCATTTGATTCTTGGCCTTCATCGTGTCATAGTGGTTCCTTGCTTCTATAGGTCCCCAGGCTGTCAGAGTTCATCCGTGGTCCTTTTGCGCCCCCTGGTGTCAAAAGGGATTCTTAGATTGTTAGCCTGCCTTGGGTCACAATGGTTCCTTGCTTCTCTTAACCCCTGTGGTGTCACAATGCATCCCATGCCCTTTTAGGCCACTTGATGTCACAATGAATCATTTGATTCTTGACCTCCATGGTGGCGTAATTGTACCAGGTTTTAATTGGGCCCCATGCTTTCACAATACATCCCTGCCCCTTTTAGGCCCATTGGTGTCAAAAGGGATCATTAGATTGTTAGCCTGCATTGGGTCACAATGGTTCCTTGCTTCTCTTAACCTCTGTGGTGTCACAATGCATTCCAAGCCCTTTCAGGCCACTTGGTCTTACAATGAACCATTTGTTTCTTGGCCTTCATGGTGTCATAATGGTTCCTTGCTTCTATAGGTCCCCATGCTGTCAGCGTTTTCTGTGGTCCTTTTGCGCCCCCTGGTGTCAAAAGGGATTCTTAGATTGTTAGCCTGCATTGGGTCACAATGGTTCCTTGCTTCTCTTAACCCCTGTAGTGTCACAATGCATCCCATGCCCTTTTAGGCCACTTGATGTCACAATGAATCATTTGATTCTTGGCCTCCATGGTGGCATAATTGTACCAGGGTTTACTTGGGCCCCATGCTGTCACAATTCATCCCTGGCCCTTTTACGGCCCCTGGTGTCAAATGGGATCCTGGGATTATTAGGCTCCATTGGGTCACAATGGATCCTTACTTCTCTTAACCCCTGTGGTGTCACAATGCATCCCATGTCCTTTTAGGCCACTTGATGTCACAATGAATCATTTGATTCTTGGCCTCCATGGTGGCATAATAGATCCTTGCTTCTATTGGTCCCCGTGCTGTAACAATCCATCCCTGGCTCTTTTTATACCCCCTGGTGCCACAAGGGATCATTAGATTGTTAGCCTGCATTGGGTCACAATGGTTCCTTGCTTCTCTTAACCTCTGTGGTGTCACAATGCATCCCATGCCCTTTTAGGCCACTTGGTGTTACAATGAATCATTTGAGTCTTGGCCTCTATGGTGTCTTAACATTTCCATGTTTTTATTGTGCCCCATGCTTTCACAATGCATCCCTGGCCCTATTACAAGCCCTGGTGTCAAAAGGGATCATTAGATTGCTAGCCTGCATTGGGTCACAATGGTTCCTTGCTTCTCTTAACCTCTGTGGTGTCACAATTCACCCCATGCCCTTTTAGGCCACTTGATGTCACAATGAATCATTTGATTCTTGGCCTTCATGGTGTCATAATGGTTCCTTGTTTCTATTGGTCCCCGTGCTGTAACAATCCATCCCTGGCTCTTTTTATACACCCTGGTGCCACAAGGGATCATTAGATTGTTAGCCTGCATTGGGTCACAATGGTTCCTTGCTTCTCTTAACCCCTGTGGTGTCCCAATGCATCCCATGCCCTTTTAGGCCACTTGATGTCACAATGAATTATTTGATTCTTGGCCTCCATGGTGGCATAATTGTACCAGGTTTTACTTGGGCCCCATGCTTTCACAATTCATTCCTGCCCCTTTTAGGCCCATTGGTGTCAAAAGGGATCATTAGATGGTTAGCGTGCATTGGGTCACAATGGTTCCTTGCTTCTCTTAACCTCTGTGGTGTCACAATGCATCCCATGCCCTTTTAGGCCACTTGATGTCACAATGAATCATTTGATTCTTGGCCTTCATGGTGTCATAATGGTTCCTTGCTTCTATAGGTCCCCATGCTGTCAGAGTTCATCCGTGGTCCTTTTGCGCCCCCTGGTGTCAAAAGGGATTCTTAGATTGTTAGCCTGCATTGGGTCACAATGGTTCCTTGCATCTCTTAACCTCTGTGGTGTCACAATGCATCCCATGCCCTTTTAGGCCACTTGATGTCACAATGAATCATTTGATTCTTGGCCTCCATGGTGGCGTAATTGTACCAGGTTTTAATTGGGCCCCATGCATTCACAATACATCCCTGCCCCTTTTAGGCCCATTGGTGTCAAAAGGGATCATTAGATTGTTAGCCTGCATTGGGTCACAATGGATCCTTGCTTCTCTTAACCCCTGTGCTGTCACAATGCATCCCATGCCCTTTTAGGCCACATGGTGCCACAATGAATTATTTGATTCTTGGCCTCCATGGTGGCATAATAGATCCTTGCTTCTATTGGTCCCCGCGCTGTAACAATACATCCCTGGCCCTTTTAGACCAATTGGTGTCACAAGGGATCATTAGATTGTTAACCTGCATTGGGTCACAATGGTTCCTTGCTTCTCTTAACGTCTGTGGTGTCACAATGCATCCCATGCCCTTTTAGGCCACATGATGTCACAATGAATCATTTGATTCTTGGCCTCCATCGTGTCATAATGGTTCCTTGTTTCTATTGGGACCCATGCTGTCACAATTCATCCCTGGCCCTTTTACGCCCCCTGGTGTCAAATGGGATCCTGGGATTATTAGCCTCCATTGGGTCACAATGGATCCTTGCTTCTCTTAACCCCTGTGCTGTCACAATGCATCCCATGCCCTTTTAGGCCACTTGATGTCACAATGAATCATTTGATTCTTGGCCTCCACGGTGGCATAATAGATCCTTGCTTCTATTGGTCCCCGTGCTGTAACAATACATCCCTGCCCCTTTTAGGCCCATTGGTGTCAAAAGGGATCATTAGATTTTTAGCCTCCATTGGGTCACAATGGTTCCTTGCTTCTCTTAACCTCTGTGGTGTCACAATGCATTCCAAGCCCTTTTAGGCCACTTGATGTCACAATGAACCATTTGATTCTTGGCCTTCATCGTGTCATAGTGGTTCCTTGCTTCTATAGGTCCCCAGGCTGTCAGAGTTCATCCGTGGTCCTTTTGCGCCCCCTGGTGTCAAAAGGGATTCTTAGATTGTTAGCCTGCCTTGGGTCACAATGGTTCCTTGCTTCTCTTAACCCCTGTGGTGTCACAATGCATCCCATGCCCTTTTAGGCCACTTGATGTCACAATGAATCATTTGATTCTTGACCTCCATGGTGGCGTAATTGTACCAGGTTTTAATTGGGCCCCATGCTTTCACAATACATCCCTGCCCCTTTTAGGCCCATTGGTGTCAAAAGGGATCATTAGATTGTTAGCCTGCATTGGGTCACAATGGTTCCTTGCTTCTCTTAACCTCTGTGGTGTCACAATGCATTCCAAGCCCTTTCAGGCCACTTGGTCTTACAATGAACCATTTGTTTCTTGGCCTTCATGGTGTCATAATGGTTCCTTGCTTCTATAGGTCCCCATGCTGTCAGCGTTTTCTGTGGTCCTTTTGCGCCCCCTGGTGTCAAAAGGGATTCTTAGATTGTTAGCCTGCATTGGGTCACAATGGTTCCTTGCTTCTCTTAACCCCTGTAGTGTCACAATGCATCCCATGCCCTTTTAGGCCACTTGATGTCACAATGAATCATTTGATTCTTGGCCTCCACGGTGGCATAATTGTACCAGGGTTTACTTGGGCCCCATGCTGTCACAATTCATCCCTGGCCCTTTTACGGCCCCTGGTGTCAAATGGGATCCTGGGATTATTAGGCTCCATTGGGTCACAATGGATCCTTACTTCTCTTAACCCCTGTGGTGTCACAATGCATCCCATGTCCTTTTAGGCCACTTGATGTCACAATGAATCATTTGATTCTTGGCCTCCATGGTGGCATAATAGATCCTTGCTTCTATTGGTCCCCGTGCTGTAACAATCCATCCCTGGCTCTTTTTATACCCCCTGGTGCCACAAGGGATCATTAGATTGTTAGCCTGCATTGGGTCACAATGGTTCCTTGCTTCTCTTAACCTCTGTGGTGTCACAATGCATCCCATGCCCTTTTAGGCCACTTGGTGTTACAATGAATCATTTGAGTCTTGGCCTCTATGGTGTCTTAACATTTCCATGTTTTTATTGTGCCCCATGCTTTCACAATGCATCCCTGGCCCTATTACAAGCCCTGGTGTCAAAAGGGATCATTAGATTGCTAGCCTGCATTGGGTCACAATGGTTCCTTGCTTCTCTTAACCTCTGTGGTGTCACAATTCACCCCATGCCCTTTTAGGCCACTTGATGTCACAATGAATCATTTGATTCTTGGCCTTCATGGTGTCATAATGGTTCCTTGTTTCTATTGGTCCCCGTGCTGTAACAATCCATCCCTGGCTCTTTTTATACACCCTGGTGCCACAAGGGATCATTAGATTGTTAGCCTGCATTGGGTCACAATGGTTCCTTGCTTCTCTTAACCCCTGTGGTGTCCCAATGCATCCCATGCCCTTTTAGGCCACTTGATGTCACAATGAATTATTTGATTCTTGGCCTCCATGGTGGCATAATTGTACCAGGTTTTACTTGGGCCCCATGCTTTCACAATTCATTCCTGCCCCTTTTAGGCCCATTGGTGTCAAAAGGGATCATTAGATGGTTAGCGTGCATTGGGTCACAATGGTTCCTTGCTTCTCTTAACCTCTGTGGTGTCACAATGCATCCCATGCCCTTTTAGGCCACTTGATGTCACAATGAATCATTTGATTCTTGGCCTCAATGGTGTCATAATGGTTCCTTGCTTCTATAGGTCCCCATGCTGTCATAGTTCATCCGTTGTCCTTTTGCGCCCCCTGGTGTCAAAAGGGATTCTTAGATTGTTAGCCTGCATTGGGTCACAATGGTTCCTTGCTTCTCTTAACCCCTGTGGTGTCACAATGCATCCCATGCCCTTTTAGGCCACTTGATGTCACAATGAATCATTTGATTCTTGGCCTCCATGGTGGCGTAATTGTACCAGGTTTTAATTGGGCCCCATGCATTCACAATACATCCCTGCCCCTTTTAGGCCCATTGGTGTCAAAAGGGATCATTAGATTGTTAGCCTGCATTGGGTCACAATGGATCCTTGCTTCTCTTAACCCCTGTGCTGTCACAATGCATCCCATGCCCTTTTAGGCCACATGGTGCCACAATGAATTATTTGATTCTTGGCCTCCATCGTGGCATAATAGATCCTTGCTTCTATTGGTCCCCGCGCTGTAACAATTCATCCCTGGCCCTTTTAGGCCCATTGGTGTCAAAAGGGATCATTAGATTGTTAACCTGCATTGGGTCACAATGGTTCCTTGCTTCTCTTAATGTCTGTGGTGTCACAATGCATCCCATGCCCTTTTAGGCCACTTGATGTCACAATGAATCATTTGATTCTTGGCCTCCATGGTGTCATAATGGTTCCTTGTTTCTATTGGGCCCCATGCTGTCACAATTCATCCCTGGCCCTTTTACGCCCCCTGGTGTCAAATGGGATCCTGGGATTATTAGCCTCCATTTTGTCACAATGGATCCTTGTTTCTCTTAACCACTCTGCTGTCACAATGCATCCCATGCCCTTTTAGGCCACTTGATGTCACAATGAATCATTTGATTCTTGGCCTCCACGGTGGCATAATAGATCCTTGCTTCTATTGGTCCCCGTGCTGTAACAATACATCCCTGCCCCTTTTAGGCCCATTGGTGTCAAAAGGGATCATTAGATTTTTAGCCTCCATTGGGTCACAATGGTTCCTTGCTTCTCTTAACCTCTGTGGTGTCACAATGCATTCCAAGCCCTTTTAGGCCACTTGATGTCACAATGAATCATTTGATTCTTGGCCTTCATGGTGTCATAGTGGTTCCTTGCTTCTATAGGTCCCCAGGCTGTCAGAGTTCATCCGTGGTCCTTTTGCGCCCCCTGGTGTCAAAAGGGATTCTTAGATTGTTAGCCTGCCTTGGGTCACAATGGTTCCTTGCTTCTCTTAACCCCTGTGGTGTCACAATGCATCCCATGCCCTTTTAGGCCACTTGATGTCACAATGAATCATATGATTCTTGACCTCCATGGTGGCGTAATTGTACCAGGTTTTAATTGGGCCCCATGCTTTCACAATACATCCCTGCCCCTTTTAGGCCCATTGGTGTCACAAGGGATCATTAGATTGTTAGCCTGCATTGGGTCACAATGGTTCCTTGCTTCTCTTAACCCCTGTGCTGTCACAATGCATCCCATGCCCTTTTAGGCCACATGGTGTCGCAATGAATCATTTGATTCTTGGCCTCCACGGTGGCATAATAGATCCTTGCTTCTATTGGTCCCCGTGCTGTAACAATCCATCCCTGGCCCTTTTTATACACCCTGGTGCCACAAGGGATCATTAGATTGTTAGCCTGCATTGGGTCACAATGGTTCTTTGCTTCTCTTAACCTCTGTGGTGTCACAATGCATCCCATGCCCTTTTAGGCCACTTGGTCTTACAATGAATCATTTGATTCTTGGCCTTCATGGTGTCATAATGGTTCCTTGCTTCTATAGGTCCCCATGCTGTCAGAGTCCATCCGTGGTCCTTTTGCGCCCCCTGGTGTCAAAAGGGATTCTTAGATTGTTAGCCTGCATTGGGTCACAATGGTTCCTTGCTTCTCTTAACCCCTGTGGTGTCACAATGCATCCCATGCCCTTTTTGGCCACTTGATGTCAAAATGAATCATTTGATTCTTGGCCTCCATGGTGGCGTAATTGTACCAGGTTTTAATTGGGCCCCATGATTTCACAATACATCCCTGCCCCTTTTAGGCCCATTGGTGTAACAAGGGATCATTAGATTGTTAGCCTGCATTGGGTCACAATGGTTCCTTGCTTCTCTTACCCTCTGTGGTGTCACAATGCATCCCATGCCCTTTTAGGCCACATGATGTCACAATGAATCATTTGATTCTTGGCCTCCATGGTGTCATAATGGTTCCTTGTTTCTATTGGGCCCCATGCTGTCACAATTCATCCCTGCACCGTTTAGGCCCATTGGTGTCACAAGGGATCATTAGATTGTTAACCTGCATTGGGTCACAATGGTTCCTTGCTTCTCTTAACCTCTGTGGTGTCACAATGCATCCCATGCCCTTTTAGGCCACTTGATGTCACAATGAATCATTTGATTCTTGGCCTCCATGGTGGCATAATAGATCCTTGCTTCTATTGGTCCCCGTGCTGTAACAATCCATCCCTGGCCCTTTTTATACCCCCTGGTGCCACAAGGGATCATTAGATTGTTAGCCTGCATTGGGTCACAATGATTCCTTGCTTCTCTTAACCTCTGTGGTGTCACAATGCATTCCAAGCCCTTTTAGGCCACTTGATGTCACAATGAACCATTTGATTCTTGGCCTTCATGGTGTCATAATGGTTCCTTGCTTCTATAGGTCCCCATGCTGTCAGAGTTCATCCGTGGTCCTTTTGCGCCGCCTGGTGTCAAAAGGGATTCTTAGATTGTTAGCCTGCATTGGGTCACAATGGTTCCTTGCTTCTCTTAACCTCTGTGGTGTCACAATGCATTCCAAGCCCTTTTAGGCCACTTGGTCTTACAATGAACCATTTGATTCTTGGCCTTCATGGTGTCATAATGGTTCCTTGCTTCTATAGGTCCCCATGCTGTCAGAGTTCATCTGTGGTCCTTTTGCGCCCCCTGGTGTCAAAAGGGATTCTTAGATTGTTAGCCTGCATTGGGTCACAATGGATCCTTGCTTCTCTTAACCCCTGTGGTGTCACAATGCATTCCAAGCCCTTTTAGGCCACTTGGTCTTACAATGAACCATTTGATACTTGGCCTCCCTGGTGGCATAATAGATCCTTGCTTCTATTGGTCCCCGTGCTGTAACAATTCATCCCTGCCCCTTTTTGGCCCATTGGTGTCACAAGGGATCATTAGCTTATTAGCCTGCATTGGGTCACAATGGTTCCTTGCTTCTCTTACCCTCTGTGGGGTCACAATGCATCCCATGCCCTTTTAGGCCACTTGATGTCACAATGAATCATTTGATTCTTGGCCTCCATGGTGTCATAATTGTTCCTTGTTTCTATTGGGCCCCATGCTGTCACAATTCATCCCTGGCCCTTTTACGCCCCCTGTTGTCAAATGGGATCCTGGGATTATTAGCCTCCATTGGGTCACAATGGATCCTTGCTTCTCTTAACCACTCTGCTGTCACAATGCATCCCATGCCCTTTTAGGCCACTTGATGTCACAATGAATCATTTGATTCTTGGCCTCCATGGTGGCATAATTGTACCAGGGTTTACTTGTGCCCCATGCTTTCACAATTCATCCCTGCCCCTTTTAGGCCCATTGGTTTCAAAAGGGATCATTAGATTGTTAGCCTCCATTGGGTCACAATGGATCCTTGCTTCCCTTAACCCCTGTGGTGTCACAATGCATCCCATGCCCTTTTAGGCCACTTGATGTCACAATGAATCATTTGATTCTTGGCCTCCATGGTGTCATAATGGTTCCTTGTTTCTATTGGGCCCCATGCTGTCACAATTCATCCCTGGCCCTTTTACGCCCCCTGGTGTCAAATGGGATCCTGGGATTATTAGCCTCCATTGGGTCACAATGGATCCTTGCTTCTCTTAACCCCTGTGCTGTCACAATGCATCCCATGCCCTTTTAGGCCACATGATGTCACAATGAATCATTTGATTCTTGGCCACGACGGTGGCATAATAGATACTTGCTTCTATTGGTCCCCGTGCTGTAACAATCCATCCCTGGCCCGTTTAGGCCCATTGGTGCCACAAGGGATCATTAGATTGTTAGCCTGCATTGGGTCACAATGGTTCCTTGCTTCTCTTAACCTCTGTAGTGTCACAATGCATCCCATGCCCTTTTAGGCCACTTGATGTCACAATGAATCATTTGATTCTTGGCCTCCATGGTGGCGTAATTGTACCAGGTTTTAATTGGGCCCCATGCATTCACAATACATCCCTGCCCCTTTTAGGCCCATTGGTGTCAAAAGGGATCATTAGATTGTTAGCCTGCATTGGGTCACAATGGATCCTTGCTTCTCTTAACCCCTGTGCTGTCACAATGCATCCCATGCCCTTTTAGGCCACATGGTGCCACAATGAATTATTTGATTCTTGGCCTCCATCGTGGCATAATAGATCCTTGCTTCTATTGGTCCCCGCGCTGTAACAATTCATCCCTGGCCCTTTTACGCCCCCTGGTGTCAAATGGGATCCTGGGATTATTAGCCTCCATTGGGTCACAATGGATCCTTGCTTCTCTTAACCCCTGTGGTGTCACAATGCATTCCAAGACCTTTTAGGCCACTTGATGTCACAATGAATCATTTGATTCTTGGTGTTCATGGTGTCATAATGGTTCCTTGCTTCTATAGGTCCCCATGCTGTCAGAGTTCATCCGTGGTCCTTTTGCGCCCCCTGGTGTCAAAAGGGATTCTTAGATTGTTAGCCTGCATTGGGACACAATGGATCCTTGTTACTCTTAACCCCTGTGGTGTCACAATGCATCCCATGCCCTTTTAGGCCACTTGATGTCACAATGAATCATTTGATTCTTGGCCTCCATGGTGGCATAATTGTACCAGGGTTTACTTGGGCCCCATGCTTTCACAATTCATCCCTGCACCTTTTAGGCCCATTGGTGTCACAAGGGATCATTAGATTGTTAACCTGCATTGGGTCACAATGGTTCCTTGCTTCTCTTAACCTCTGTGGTGTCACAATGCATCCCATGCCCTTTTAGGCCACTTGATGTCACAATGAATCATTTGATTCTTGGCCTCCACGGTGGCATAATAGATCCTTGCTTCTATTGGTCCCCGTGCTGTAACAATCCATCCCTGGCCCTTTTTATACCCCCTGGTGCCACAAGGGATCATTAGATTGTTAGCCTGCATTGGGTCACAATGCTTCCTTGCTTCTCTTAACCTCTGTGGTGTCACAATGCATTCCAAGCCCTTTTAGGCCACTTGGTCTTACAATGAACCATTTGATTCTTGGCCTTCATGGTGTCATAATGGTTCCTTGCTTCTATAGGTTCCCATGCTGTCAGAGTTCATCCGTGGACCTTTTTCGCCCCCTGGTGTCAAAAGGGATTCTTAGATTGTTAGCCTGCATTGGGTCACAATGGATCCTTGCTTCTCTTAACCACTCTGCTGTCACAATGCATCCCATGCCCTTTTAGGCCACTTGATGTCACAATGAATCATTTGATTCTTGGCCTCCATGGTGGCATAATAGATCCTTGCTTCTATTGGTCCCCGTGCTGTAACAATACATCCCTGCCCCTTTTAGGCCCATTGGTGTCAAAAGGGATCATTAGATTTTGAGCCTCCATTGGGTCACAATGGTTCCTTGCTTCTCTTAACCTCTGTGGTGTCACAATGCATTCCAAGCCCTTTTAGGCCACTTGATGTCACAATGAATCATTTGATTCTTGGCCTTCATCGTGTCATAGTGGTTCCTTGCTTCTATAGGTCCCCAGGCTGTCAGAGTTCATCCGTGGTCCTTTTGCGCCCCCTGGTGTCAAAAGGGATTCTTAGATTGTTAGCCTGCCTTGGGTCACAATGGTTCCTTGCTTCTCTTAACCCCTGTGGTGTCACAATGCATCCCATGCCCTTTTAGGCCACTTGATGTCACAATGAATCATTTGATTCTTGACCTCCATGGTGGCGTAATTGTACCAGGTTTTAATTGGGCCCCATGCTTTCACAATACATCCCTGCCCCTTTTAGGCCCATTGGTGTCAAAAGGGATCATTAGATTGTTAGCCTGCATTGGGTCACAATGGTTCCTTGCTTCTCTTAACCTCTGTGGTGTCACAATGCATTCCAAGCCCTTTTAGGCCACTTGGTCTTACTATGAACCATTTGTTTCTTGGCCTTCATGGTGTCATAATGGTTCCTTGTTTCTATTGGTCCCCGTGCTGTAACAATCCATCCCTGGCTCTTTTTATACCCCCTGGTGCCACAAGGGATCATTAGATTGTTAGCCTGCATTGGGTCACAATGGTTCCTTGCTTCTCTTAACCCCTGTGGTGTCCCAATGCATCCCATGCCCTTTTAGGCCACTTGATGTCACAATGAATTATTTGATTCTTGGCCTCCATGGTGGCATAATTGTACCAGGTTTTACTTGGGCCCCATGCTTTCACAATTCATCCCTGCCCCTTTTAGGCCCATTGGTGTCAAAAGGGATCATTAGATTGTTAGCGTGCATTGGGTCACAATGGTTCCTTGCTTCTCTTAACCTCTGTGGTGTCACAATGCATCCCATGCCCTTTTAGGCCACTTGATGTCACAATGAATCATTTGATTCTTGGCCTCAATGGTGTCATAATGTTTCCTTGCTTCTATAGGTCCCCATGCTGTCAGAGTTCATCCGTGGTCCTTTTGCGCCCCCTGGTGTCAAAAGGGATTCTTAGATTGTTAGCCTGCATTGGGTCACAATGGTTCCTTGCTTCTCTTAACCCCTGTGGTGTCACAATGCATCCCATGCCCTTTTAGGCCACTTGATGTCACAATGAATCATTTGATTCTTGGCCTCCATGGTGGCGTAATTGTACCAGGTTTTAATTGGGCCCCATGCATTCACAATACATCCCTGCCCCTTTTAGGCCCATTGGTGTCAAAAGGGATCATTAGATTGTTAGCCTGCATTGGGTCACAATGGATCCTTGCTTCTCTTAACCCCTGTGCTGTCACAATGCATCCCATGCACTTTTAGGCCACATGGTGCCACAATGAATTATTTGATTCTTGGCCTCCATGGTGGCATAATAGATCCTTGCTTCTATTGGTCCCCGCGCTGTAACAATTCATCCCTGGCCCTTTTAGACCAATTGGTGTCACAAGGGATCATTAGATAATTAACCTGCATTGGGTCACAATGGTTCCTTGCTTCTCTTAACGTCTGTGGTGTCACAATGCATCCCATGCCCTTTTAGGCCACTTGATGTCACAATGAATCATTTGATTCTTGGCCTCCATCGTGTCATAATGGTTCCTTGTTTCTATTGGGACCCATGCTGTCACAATTCATCCCTGGCCCTTTTACGCCCCCTGGTTTCAAATGGGATCCTGGGATTATTAGCCTCCATTGGGTCACAATGGATCCTTGCTTCTCTTAACCCCTGTGCTGTCACAATGCATCCCATGCCCTTTTAGGCCACTTGATGTCACAATGAATCATTTGATTCTTGGCCTCCATGGTGACATAATAGATCCTTTCTTCTATTGGTCCCCGTGCTGTAACAATCCATCCCTGGCAATTTTAGGCCCCCTGGTGTCACAAGGGATCATTAGATTGTTAGCCTGCATTGGGTCACAATGGTTCCTTGCTTCTCTTAGGCCCTGTGGTGTCACAATGCATCCCATGGCCTTTTAGGCCACTTGGTGTTACAATGAATCATTTGAGTCTTGGTCTCTATTGTGTCATAATATTTCCATGTTTTTATTGTGCCCCATGCTTTCACAATTCATCCCTGGCCCTATTGCAACCCCTGGTGTCACAATGGATCATTAGATTGTTAGCCTGCCTTGGGTCACAATGGTTCCTTGCTTCTCTTAACCTCTGTGGTGTCACAATGCATTCCAAGCCCTTTTAGGCCACTTGGTCTGACAATGAACCATTTGATTCTTGGCCTTCATGGTGTCATAATGGTTCCTTGCTTCTATAGGTCCCCATGCTGTCACAGTTCATCCGTGGTCCTTTTGCGCCCCCTGTTGTCAAAAGGGATTCTAAGATTGTTAGCCTGCCTTGGGTCACAATGGTTCCTTGCTTCTCTTAACCCCTGTGGTGTCACAATGCATCCCATGCCCTTTTAGGCCACTTGATGTCACAATGAATCATTTGATTTTTGGCCTCCATGGTGGCATAATTGTACCAGGTTTTAATTGGGCCCCATGCTTTCACAATTCATCCCTGGCCCTTTTAGGCCCATTGGTGTCACAAGGGACCATTAGATTGTTAGCCTGCATTGGGTCACAATGGTTCCTTGCTTCTCTTAACCTCTGTGGTGTCACAATGCATTCCATGCCATTTTAGGCCACTTGATGTCACAATGAATCATTTGATTCTTGGCCTCCATTGTGTCATAATAGTTCCTAGTTTCTATTGGGCCCCATGCTGTCACAGTTCATCCGTGGTCCTTTTGCACCCCCTGGTGTCAAAAGGGATTCTAAGATTGTTAGCCTGCCTTGGGTCACAATGGTTCCTTGCTTCTCTTAACCCCTGTGGTGTCACAATGCATCCCATGCCCTTTTAGGCCACTTGATGTCACAATGAATCATTTGATTCTTGACCTCCATGGTGGCATAATTGTACCAGGTTTTAATTGGGCCCCATGCTTTCACAATTCATCCCTGGCCCTTTTAGGCCCATTGGTGTCACAAGGGATCATTAGATTTTTAGCCTCCATTGGGTCACAATGGTTCCTTGCTTCTCTTAACCTCTGTGGTGTCACAATGCATTCCAAGCCCTTTTAGGCCACTTGATGTCACAATGAACCATTTGATTCTTGGCCTTCATCGTGTCATAGTGGTTCCTTGCTTCTATAGGTCCCCAGGCTGTCAGAGTTCATCCGTGGTCCTTTTGCGCCCCCTGGTGTCAAAAGGGATTCTTATATTGTTAGCCTGCCTTGGGTCACAATGGTTCCTTGCTTCTCTTAACCCCTGTGGTGTCACAATGCATCCCATGCCCTTTTAGGCCACTTGATGTCACAATGAATCATTTGATTCTTGACCTCCATGGTGGCGTAATTGTACCAGGTTTTAATTGGGCCCCATGCTTTCACAATACATCCCTGCCCCTTTTAGGCCCATTGGTGTCAAAAGGGATCATTAGATTGTTAGCCTGCATTGGGTCACAATGGTTCCTTGCTTCTCTTAACCTCTGTGGTGTCACAATGCATTCCAAGCCCTTTTAGGCCACTTGGTCTTACAATGAACCATTTGTTTCTTGGCCTTCATGGTGTCATAATGGTTCCTTGCTTCTATAGGTCCCCATGCTGTCAGAGTTCATCTGTGGTCCTTTTGCGCCCCCTGGTGTCAAAAGGGATTCTTAGATTGTTAGCCTGCATTGGGTCACAATGGTTCCTTGCTTCTCTTAACCTCTGTTGTGTCACAATGCATCCCATGCCCTTTTAGGCCACTTGATGTCACAATGAATCATTTGATTCTTGGCCTCCATGGTGTCATAATGGTTCCTTGTTTCTATTGGGCCCCATGCTGTCACAATTCATCCCTGGCCCTTTTACGCCCCCTGGTGTCAAATGGGATCCTGGGATAATTAGGCTCCATTGGGTCACAATGGATCCTTACTTCTCTTAACCCCTGTGGTGTCACAATGCATCCCATGTCCTTTTAGGCCACTTGATGTCACAATGAATCATTTGAGTCTTGGCCTCTATGGTGTCTTAACATTTCCATGTTTTTATTGTGCCCCATGCTTTCACAATGCATCCCTGGCCCTATTACAAGCCCTGGTGTCAAAAGGGATCATTAGATTGCTAGCCTGCATTGGGTCACAATGGTTCCTTGCTTCTCTTAACCTCTGTGTTGTCACAATTCATCCCATGCCCTTTTAGGCCACTTGATGTCACAATGAATCATTTGATTCTTGGCCTTCATGGTGTCATAATGGTTCCTTGTTTCTATTGGTCCCCGTGCTCTAACAATCCATCCCTGGCTCTTTTTATACCCCCTGGTGCCACAAGGGATCATTAGATTGTTAGCCTGCATTGGGTCACAATGGTTCCTTGCTTCTCTTAACCCCTGTGGTGTCACAATGCATCCCATGCCCTTTTAGGCCACTTGATGTCACAATGAATTATTTGATTCTTGGCCTCCATGGTGGCATAATTGTACCAGGATTTACTTGGGCCCCATGCTTTCACAATTCATCCCTGCCCCTTTTAGGCCCATTGGTGTCAAAAGGGATCATTAGATTGTTAGCGTGCATTGGGTCACAATGGTTCCTTGCTTCTCTTAACCTCTGTGGTGTCACAATGCATCCCATGCCCTTTTAGGCCACTTGATGTCACAATGAATCATTTGATTCTTGGCCTCAATGGTGTCATAATGGTTCCTTGCTTCTATAGGTCCCCATGCTGTCAGAGTTCATCCGTGGTCCTTTTGCGCCCCCTGGTGTCAAAAGGGATTCTTAGATTGTTAGCCTGCATTGGGTCACAATGGTTCCTTGCTTCTCTTAACCCCTGTGGTGTCACAATGCATCCCATGCCCTTTTAGGCCACTTGATGTCACAATGAGTCATTTGATTCTTGGCCTCCATGGTGGCGTAATTGTACCAGGTTTTAATTGGGCCCCATGCATTCACAATACATCCCTGCCCCTTTTAGGCCCATTGGTGTCAAAAGGGATCATTAGATTGTTAGCCTGCATTGGGCCACAATGGATCCTTGCTTCTCTTAACCCCTGTGCTGTCACAATGCATCCCATGCCCTTTTAGGCCACATGGTGCCACAATGAATTATTTGATTCTTGGCCTCCATCGTGGCATAATAGATCCTTGCTTCTATTGGTCCCCGCGCTGTAACAATTCATCCCTGGCCCTTTTAGGCCCATTGGTGTCACAAGGGATCATTAGATTGTTAACCTGCATTGGGTCACAATGGTTCCTTGCTTCTCTTAACGTCTGTGGTGTCACAATGCATCCCATGCCCTTTTAGACCACTTGATGTCACAATGAATCATTTGATTCTTGGCCTCCATCGTGTCATAATGGTTCCTTGTTTCTATTGGGCCCCATGCTGTCACAATTCATCCCTGGCCCTTTTGCGCCCCCTGGTGTCAAATGGGATCCTGGGATTATTAGCCTCCATTGGGTCACAATGGATCCTTGCTTCTCTTAACCCCTGTGCTGTCACAATGCATCCCATGCCCTTTTAGGCCACTTGATGTCACAATGAATCATTTGATTCTTGGCCTCCACGGTGGCATAATAGATCCTTGCTTCTATTGGTCCCCGTGCTGTAACAATACATCCCTGCCCCTTTTAGGCCCATTGGTGCCAAAAGGGATCATTAGATTTTTAGCCTCCATTGGGTCACAATGGTTCCTTGCTTCTCTTAACCCCTGTGGTGTCACAATGCATCCCATGCCCTTTTAGGCCACTTGATGTCACAATGAATCATTTGATTCTTGACCTCCATGGTGGCGTAATTGTACCAGGTTTTAATTGGGCCCCATGCTTTCACAATACATCCCTGGCCCTTTTAGGCCCATTGGTGTCAAAAGGGATCATTAGATTGTTAGCCTGCATTGGGTCACAATGGATCCTTGCTTCTCTTAACCCCTGTGCTGTCACAATGCATCCCATGCCCTTTTAGGCCACTTGATGTCACAATGAATCATTTGATTCTTGGCCTCCATGGTGGCATAATTTTACCAGGTTTCAATTGGGCCCCACGCTTTCACAATTCATCCCTGGCCCTTTTAGGCCCATTGGAGTCACAAGGGATCATTAGATTGTTAGCCTCCCTTGGGTCACAATGGTTCCTTTCTTCTCTTAACCTCGGTGGTGTCACAATGCATTCCAAGCCCTTTTAGGCCACTTGGTCTTACAATGAACCATTTGTTTCTTGGCCTTCATCGTGTCATAATGTTTCCTTGCTTCTATAGGTCCCCATGCTGTCAGAGTTCATCCGTGGTCCTTTTGCGCCCCCTGGTGTCAAAAGGGATTCTTAGATTGTTAGCCTGCATTGGGTCACAATGGTTCCTTGCTTCTCTTAACCCCTGTAGTGTCACAATGCATCCCATGCCCTTTTAGGCCACTTGATGTCACAATGAATCATTTGATTCTTGGCCTCCATGGTGGCGTAATTGTACCAGGTTTTAATTGGGCCCCATGCATTCACAATACATCCCTGCCCCTTTTAGGCCCATTGGTGTCAAAAGGGATCATTAGATTGTTAGCCTGCATTGGGCCACAATGGATCCTTGCTTCTCTTAACCCCTGTGCTGTCACAATGCATCCCATGCCCTTTTAGGCCACATGGTGCCACAATGAATTATTTGATTCTTGGCCTCCATCGTGGCATAATAGATCCTTGCTTCTATTGGTCCCCGCGCTGTAACAATTCATCCCTGGCCCTTTTAGGCCCATTGGTGTCACAAGGGATCATTAGATTGTTAACCTGCATTGGGTCACAATGGTTCCTTGCTTCTCTTAACGTCTGTGGTGTCACAATGCATCCCATGCCCTTTTAGGCCACTTGATGTCACAATGAATCATTTGATTCTTGGCCTCCATGGTGTCATAATGGTTCCTTGTTTCTATTGGGCCCCATGCTGTCACAATTCATCCCTGGCCCTTTTACGCCCCCTGGTGTCAAATGGGATCCTGGGATTATTAGCCTCCATTGGGTCACAATGGATCCTTGCTTCTCTTAACCCCTGTGCTCTCACAATGCATCCCATGTCCTTTTAGGCCACTTGATGTCACAATGAATTATTTGATTCTTGGCCTCCATGGTGGCATAATAGATCCTTGCTTCTATTGGTCCCCGTGCTGTAACAATCCATCCCTGGCCCTTTTTATACACCCTGGTGCCACAAGGGATCATTAGATTGTTAGCCTGCATTGGGTCACAATGGTTCCTTGCTTCTCTTAACCTCTGTGGTGTCACAATGCATCCCATGCCCTTTTAGGCCACTTGGTCTTACGATGAATCATTTGATTCTTGGCCTTCATGGTGTCATAATGGTTCCTTGCTTCTATAGGTCCCCATGCTGTCAGAGTCCATCCGTGGTCCTTTTGCGCCCCCTGGTGTCAAAAGGGATTCTTAGATTGTTAGCCTGCATTGGGTCACAATGGTTCCTTGCTTCTCTTAACCCCTGTGGTGTCACAATGCATCCCATGCCCTTTTTGGCCACTTGATGTCACAATGAATAATTTGATTCTTGGCCTCCATGGTGGCGTAATTGTACCAGATTTTATTTGGGCCCCATGCTTTCACAATACATCCCTGCCCCTTTTAGGCCCAATGGTGTCAAAAGGGATCATTAGATTGTTAGCCTGCATTGGGTCACAATGGTTCCTTGCTTCTCTTAACCTCTGTGGTGTCACAATGCATCCCATGCCCTTTTAGGCCACATGATGTCACAATGAATCATTTGATTCCTGACCTCCAGGGTGTCATAATGGTTCCTTGTTTCTATTGGGCCCCATGCTGTCACAATTCATCCCTGCATCTTTTAGGCCCATTGGTGTCACAAGGGATCATTACATTGTTAACCTGCATTGGGTCACAATGGTTCCTTGCTTCTCTTAACCTCTGTGGTGTCACAATGCATCCCATGCCCTTTTAGGCCACTTGATGTCACAATGAATCATTTGATTATTGGCCTCCACGGTGGCATAATAGATCCTTGCTTCTATTGGTCCCCGTGCTGTAACAATCCATCCCTGGCCCTTTTTATACCCCCTGGTGCCACAAGGGATCATTAGATTGTTAGCCTGCATTGGGTCACAATGGTTCCTTGCTTCTCTTAACCTCTGTGGTGTCACAATGCATTCCAAGCCCTTTTAGGCCACTTGGTCTTACAATGAACCATTTGATTCTTGGCCTTCATGGTGTCATAATGGTTCCTTGCTTCTATAGGTCCCCATGCTGTCAGAGTTCATCCGTGGTCCTTTTGCGCCGCCTGGTGTCAAAAGGGATTCTTAGATTGTTAGCCTGCATTGGGTCACAATGGATCCTTGCTTCTCTTAACCCCTGTGGTGTCACAATGCATTCCAAGCCCTTTTAGGCCACTTGGTCTTACCATGAACCATTTGATTCTTGGCCTCCATGGTGGCATACTAGATCCTTGCTTCTATTGGTCCCCGTGCTGTAACAATCCATCCCTGCCCCTTTTAGGCCCACTGGTGTCACAAGGGATCATTAGATTGTTAGCCTGCATTGGGTCACAATGGTTCCTTGCTTCTCTTAACCTCTGTTGTGTCACAATGCATCCCATGCCCTTTTAGGCCACTTGATGTCACAATGAATCATTTGATTCTTGGCCTCCATGGTGTCGTAATGGTTCCTTGTTTCTATTGGACCCCATGCTGTCACAATTCATCCCTGGCCCTTTTACGCCCCCTGGTGTCAAATGGGATCCTGGGATTATTAGCCTCCATTGGGTCGCAATGGATCCTTGCTTCTCTTAACCCCTGTGGTGTCACAATGTATCCCATGCACTTTTAGGCCACTTGATGTCACAATGAATCATTTGATTCTTGGCCTCCATGGTGTCATAATGGTTCCTTGTTTCTATTGGGCCCCATGCTGTCACAATTCATCCCTGGCCCTTTTACGCCCCCTGGTGTCAAATGGGATCCTGGGATTATTAGCCTCCATTGGGTCACAATGGATCCTTGCTTCTCTTAACCCCTGTGCTGTCACAATGCATCCCATGCCCTTTTAGGCCACATGATGTCACAATGAATCATTTGATTCTTGGCCTCCACGGTGGCATAATAGATCCTTGCTTCTATTGGTCCCCGTGCTGTAACAATCCATCCCTGGCCCGTTTAGGCCCATTGGTGCCACAAGGGATCATTAGATTGTTAGCCTGCATTGGGTCACAATGGTTCCTTGCTTCTCTTAACCTCTGTAGTGTCACAATGCATCCCATGCCCTTTTAGGCCACTTGATGTCGCAATGAATTATTTGATTCTTGGCCTCCATGGTGGCATAATTGTACCAGGTTTTACTTGGGCCCCATGCTTTCACAATTCATCCCTGCCCCTTTTAGGCCCATTGGTGTCACAAGGGATCATTAGATTGTTAGCCTGCATTGGGTCACAATGGTTCCTTGCTTCTCTTAACCTCTGTGGTGTCACAATGCATCCCATGCCCTTTTAGGCCACTTGATGTCACAATGAATCATTTGATTCTTGGCCTCCATGGTGTCATAATGGTTCCTTGTTTCTATTGGGCCCCATGCTGTCACAATTCATCCCTGGCCCTTTTACGCCCCCTGGTGTCAAATGGGATCCTGGGATTATTAGCCTCCATTGGGTCACAATGGATCCTTGCTTCTCTTAACCCCTGTGCTGTCACAATGCATTCCAAGACCTTTTAGGCCACTTGATGTCACAATGAACCATTTGATTCTTTGCCTTCATGGTGTCATAATGGTTCCTTGCTTCTATAGGTCCCCAGGCTGTCAGAGTTCATCCGTGGTCCTTTTGCGCCCCCTGGTGTCAAAAGGGATTCTTAGATTGTTAGCCTGCATTGGGACACAATGGATCCTTGTTACTCTTAACCCCTGTGGTGTCACAATGCATCCCATGCCCTTTTAGGCCACTTGATGTCACAATGAATCATTTGATTCTTGGCCTCCATGGTGGCATAATTGTACCAGGGTTTACTTGGGCCCCATGCTTTCACAATTCATCCCTGCACCTTTTAGGCCCATTGGTGTCACAAGGGATCATTAGATTGTTAACCTGCATTGGGTCACAATGGTTCCTTGCTTCTCTTAACCTCTGTGGTGTCACAATGCATCCCATGCCCTTTTAGGCCACTTGATGTCACAATGAATCATTTGATTCTTGGCCTCCACGGTGGCATAATAGATCCTTGCTTCTATTGGTCCCCGTGCTGTAACAATCCATCCCTGGCCCTTTTTATACCCCCTGGTGCCACAAGGGATCATTAGATTGTTAGCCTGCATTGGGTCACAATGGTTCCTTGCTTCTCTTAACCTCTGTGGTGTCACAATGCATTCCAAGCCCTTTTAGGCCACTTGGTCTTACAATGAACCATTTGATTCTTGGCCTTCATGGTGTCATAATGGTTCCTTGCTTCTATAGGTTCCCATGCTGTCAGAGTTCATCCGTGGACCTTTTTCGCCCCCTGGTGTCAAAAGGGATTCTTAGATTGTTAGCCTGCATTGGGTCACAATGGATCCTTGCTTCTCTTAACCACTCTGCTGTCACAATGCATCCCATGCCCTTTTAGGCCACTTGATGTCACAATGAATCATTTGATTCTTGGCCTCCATGGTGGCATAATAGATCCTTGCTTCTATTGGTCCCCGTGCTGTAACAATACATCCCTGCCCCTTTTAGGCCCATTGGTGTCAAAAGGGATCATTAGATTTTGAGCCTCCATTGGGTCACAATGGTTCCTTGCTTCTCTTAACCTCTGTGGTGTCACAATGCATTCCAAGCCCTTTTAGGCCACTTGATGTCACAATGAATCATTTGATTCTTGGCCTTCATCGTGTCATAGTGGTTCCTTGCTTCTATAGGTCCCCAGGCTGTCAGAGTTCATCCGTGGTCCTTTTGCGCCCCCTGGTGTCAAAAGGGATTCTTAGATTGTTAGCCTGCCTTGGGTCACAATGGTTCCTTGCTTCTCTTAACCCCTGTGGTGTCACAATGCATCCCATGCCCTTTTAGGCCACTTGATGTCACAATGAATCATTTGATTCTTGACCTCCATGGTGGCGTAATTGTACCAGGTTTTAATTGGGCCCCATGCTTTCACAATACATCCCTGCCCCTTTTAGGCCCATTGGTGTCAAAAGGGATCATTAGATTGTTAGCCTGCATTGGGTCACAATGGTTCCTTGCTTCTCTTAACCTCTGTGGTGTCACAATGCATTCCAAGCCCTTTTAGGCCACTTGGTCTTACTATGAACCATTTGTTTCTTGGCCTTCATGGTGTCATAATGGTTCCTTGTTTCTATTGGTCCCCGTGCTGTAACAATCCATCCCTGGCTCTTTTTATACCCCCTGGTGCCACAAGGGATCATTAGATTGTTAGCCTGCATTGGGTCACAATGGTTCCTTGCTTCTCTTAACCCCTGTGGTGTCCCAATGCATCCCATGCCCTTTTAGGCCACTTGATGTCACAATGAATTATTTGATTCTTGGCCTCCATGGTGGCATAATTGTACCAGGTTTTACTTGGGCCCCATGCTTTCACAATTCATCCCTGCCCCTTTTAGGCCCATTGGTGTCAAAAGGGATCATTAGATTGTTAGCGTGCATTGGGTCACAATGGTTCCTTGCTTCTCTTAACCTCTGTGGTGTCACAATGCATCCCATGCCCTTTTAGGCCACTTGATGTCACAATGAATCATTTGATTCTTGGCCTCAATGGTGTCATAATGTTTCCTTGCTTCTATAGGTCCCCATGCTGTCAGAGTTCATCCGTGGTCCTTTTGCGCCCCCTGGTGTCAAAAGGGATTCTTAGATTGTTAGCCTGCATTGGGTCACAATGGTTCCTTGCTTCTCTTAACCCCTGTGGTGTCACAATGCATCCCATGCCCTTTTAGGCCACTTGATGTCACAATGAATCATTTGATTCTTGGCCTCCATGGTGGCGTAATTGTACCAGGTTTTAATTGGGCCCCATGGATTCACAATACATCCCTGCCCCTTTTAGGCCCATTGGTGTCAAAAGGGATCATTAGATTGTTAGCCTGCATTGGGTCACAATGGATCCTTGCTTCTCTTAACCCCTGTGCTGTCACAATGCATCCCATGCACTTTTAGGCCACATGGTGCCACAATGAATTATTTGATTCTTGGCCTCCATGGTGGCATAATAGATCCTTGCTTCTATTGGTCCCCGCGCTGTAACAATTCATCCCTGGCCCTTTTAGACCAATTGGTGTCACAAGGGATCATTAGATAATTAACCTGCATTGGGTCACAATGGTTCCTTGCTTCTCTTAACGTCTGTGGTGTCACAATGCATCCCATGCCCTTTTAGGCCACTTGATGTCACAATGAATCATTTGATTCTTGGCCTCCATGGTGACATAATAGATCCTTTCTTCTATTGGTCCCCGTGCTGTAACAATCCATCCCTGGCAATTTTAGGCCCCCTGGTGTCACAAGGGATCATTAGATTGTTAGCCTGCATTGGGTCACAATGGTTCCTTGCTTCTCTTAGGCCCTGTGGTGTCACAATGCATCCCATGGCCTTTTAGGCCACTTGGTGTTACAATGAATCATTTGAGTCTTGGTCTCTATTGTGTCATAATATTTCCATGTTTTTATTGTGCCCCATGCTTTCACAATTCATCCCTGGCCCTATTGCAACCCCTGGTGTCACAATGGATCATTAGATTGTTAGCCTGCATTGGGTCACAATGGTTCCTTGCTTCTCTTAACCTCTGTGGTGTCACAATGCATTCCAAGCCCTTTTAGGCCACTTGGTCTGACAATGAACCATTTGATTCTTGGCCTTCATGGTGTCATAATGGTTCCTTGCTTCTATAGGTCCCCATGCTGTCACAGTTCATCCGTGGTCCTTTTGCGCCCCCTGTTGTCAAAAGGGATTCTAAGATTGTTAGCCTGCCTTGGGTCACAATGGTTCCTTGCTTCTCTTAACCCCTGTGGTGTCACAATGCATCCCATGCCCTTTTAGGCCACTTGATGTCACAATGAATCATTTGATTTTTGGCCTCCATGGTGGCATAATTGTACCAGGTTTTAATTGGGCCCCATGCTTTCACAATTCATCCCTGGCCCTTTTAGGCCCATTGGTGTCACAAGGGACCATTAGATTGTTAGCCTGCATTGGGTCACAATGGTTCCTTGCTTCTCTTAACCTCTGTGGTGTCACAATGCATTCCATGCCATTTTAGGCCACTTGATGTCACAATGAATCATTTGATTCTTGGCCTCCATTGTGTCATAATAGTTCCTAGTTTCTATTGGGCCCCATGCTGTCACAGTTCATCCGTGGTCCTTTTGCACCCCCTGGTGTCAAAAGGGATTCTAAGATTGTTAGCCTGCCTTGGGTCACAATGGTTCCTTGCTTCTCTTAACCCCTGTGGTGTCACAATGCATCCCATGCCCTTTTAGGCCACTTGATGTCACAATGAATCATTTGATTCTTGACCTCCATGGTGGCATAATTGTACCAGGTTTTAATTGGGCCCCATGCTTTCACAATTCATCCCTGGCCCTTTTAGGCCCATTGGTGTCACAAGGGATCATTAGATTTTTAGCCTCCATTGGGTCACAATGGTTCCTTGCTTCTCTTAACCTCTGTGGTGTCACAATGCATTCCAAGCCCTTTTAGGCCACTTGATGTCACAATGAACCATTTGATTCTTGGCCTTCATCGTGTCATAGTGGTTCCTTGCTTCTATAGGTCCCCAGGCTGTCAGAGTTCATCCGTGGTCCTTTTGCGCCCCCTGGTGTCAAAAGGGATTCTTAGATTGTTAGCCTGCCTTGGGTCACAATGGTTCCTTGCTTCTCTTAACCCCTGTGGTGTCACAATGCATCCCATGCCCTTTTAGGCCACTTGATGTCACAATGAATCATTTGATTCTTGACCTCCATGGTGGCGTAATTGTACCAGGTTTTAATTGGGCCCCATGCTTTCACAATACATCCCTGCCCCTTTTAGGCCCATTGGTGTCAAAAGGGATCATTAGATTGTTAGCCTGCATTGGGTCACAATGGTTCCTTGCTTCTCTTAACCTCTGTGGTGTCACAATGCATTCCAAGCCCTTTTAGGCCACTTGGTCTTACAATGAACCATTTGTTTCTTGGCCTTCATGGTGTCATAATGGTTCCTTGCTTCTATAGGTCCCCATGCTGTCAGAGTTCATCTGTGGTCCTTTTGCGCCCCCTGGTGTCAAAAGGGATTCTTAGATTGTTAGCCTGCATTGGGTCACAATGGTTCCTTGCTTCTCTTAACCTCTGTTGTGTCACAATGCATCCCATGCCCTTTTAGGCCACTTGATGTCACAATGAATCATTTGATTCTTGGCCTCCATGGTGTCATAATGGTTCCTTGTTTCTATTGGGCCCCATGCTGTCACAATTCATCCCTGGCCCTTTTACGCCCCCTGGTGTCAAATGGGATCCTGGGATTATTAGGCTCCATTGGGTCACAATGGATCCTTACTTCTCTTAACCCCTGTGGTGTCACAATGCATCCCATGTCCTTTTAGGCCACTTGATGTCACAATGAATCATTTGAGTCTTGGCCTCTATGGTGTCTTAACATTTCCATGTTTTTATTGTGCCCCATGCTTTCACAATGCATCCCTGGCCCTATTACAAGCCCTGGTGTCAAAAGGGATCATTAGATTGCTAGCCTGCATTGGGTCACAATGGTTCCTTGCTTCTCTTAACCTCTGTGTTGTCACAATTCATCCCATGCCCTTTTAGGCCACTTGATGTCACAATGAATCATTTGATTCTTGGCCTTCATGGTGTCATAATGGTTCCTTGTTTCTATTGGTCCCCGTGCTCTAACAATCCATCCCTGGCTCTTTTTATACCCCCTGGTGCCACAAGGGATCATTAGATTGTTAGCCTGCATTGGGTCACAATGGTTCCTTGCTTCTCTTAACCCCTGTGGTGTCACAATGCATCCCATGCCCTTTTAGGCCACTTGATGTCACAATGAATTATTTGATTCTTGGCCTCCATGGTGGCATAATTGTACCAGGATTTACTTGGGCCCCATGCTTTCACAATTCATCCCTGCCCCTTTTAGGCCCATTGGTGTCAAAAGGGATCATTAGATTGTTAGCGTGCATTGGGTCACAATGGTTCCTTGCTTCTCTTAACCTCTGTGGTGTCACAATGCATCCCATGCCCTTTTAGGCCACTTGATGTCACAATGAATCATTTGATTCTTGGCCTCAATGGTGTCATAATGGTTCCTTGCTTCTATAGGTCCCCATGCTGTCAGAGTTCATCCGTGGTCCTTTTGCGCCCCCTGGTGTCAAAAGGGATTCTTAGATTGTTAGCCTGCATTGGGTCACAATGGTTCCTTGCTTCTCTTAACCCCTGTGGTGTCACAATGCATCCCATGCCCTTTTAGGCCACTTGATGTCACAATGAGTCATTTGATTCTTGGCCTCCATGGTGGCGTAATTGTACCAGGTTTTAATTGGGCCCCATGCATTCACAATACATCCCTGCCCCTTTTAGGCCCATTGGTGTCAAAAGGGATCATTAGATTGTTAGCCTGCATTGGGCCACAATGGATCCTTGCTTCTCTTAACCCCTGTGCTGTCACAATGCATCCCATGCCCTTTTAGGCCACATGGTGCCACAATGAATTATTTGATTCTTGGCCTCCATCGTGGCATAATAGATCCTTGCTTCTATTGGTCCCCGCGCTGTAACAATTCATCCCTGGCCCTTTTAGGCCCATTGGTGTCACAAGGGATCATTAGATTGTTAACCTGCATTGGGTCACAATGGTTCCTTGCTTCTCTTAACGTCTGTGGTGTCACAATGCATCCCATGCCCTTTTAGACCACTTGATGTCACAATGAATCATTTGATTCTTGGCCTCCATCGTGTCATAATGGTTCCTTGTTTCTATTGGGCCCCATGCTGTCACAATTCATCCCTGGCCCTTTTACGCCCCCTGGTGTCAAATGGGATCCTGGGATTATTAGCCTCCATTGGGTCACAATGGATCCTTGCTTCTCTTAACCCCTGTGCTGTCACAATGCATCCCATGCCCTTTTAGGCCACTTGATGTCACAATGAATTATTTGATTCTTGGCCTCCATGGTGGCATAATTGTACCAGGATTTACTTGGGCCCCATGCTTTCACAATTCATCCCTGCCCCTTTTAGGCCCATTGGTGTCAAAAGGGATCATTAGATTGTTAGCGTGCATTGGGTCACAATGGTTCCTTGCTTCTCTTAACCTCTGTGGTGTCACAATGCATCCCATGCCCTTTTAGGCCACTTGATGTCACAATGAATCATTTGATTCTTGGCCTCAATGGTGTCATAATGGTTCCTTGCTTCTATAGGTCCCCATGCTGTCAGAGTTCATCCGTGGTCCTTTTGCGCCCCCTGGTGTCAAAAGGGATTCTTAGATTGTTAGCCTGCATTGGGTCACAATGGTTCCTTGCTTCTCTTAACCCCTGTGGTGTCACAATGCATCCCATGCCCTTTTAGGCCACTTGATGTCACAATGAGTCATTTGATTCTTGGCCTCCATGGTGGCGTAATTGTACCAGGTTTTAATTGGGCCCCATGCATTCACAATACATCCCTGCCCCTTTTAGGCCCATTGGTGTCAAAAGGGATCATTAGATTGTTAGCCTGCATTGGGCCACAATGGATCCTTGCTTCTCTTAACCCCTGTGCTGTCACAATGCATCCCATGCCCTTTTAGGCCACATGGTGCCACAATGAATTATTTGATTCTTGGCCTCCATCGTGGCATAATAGATCCTTGCTTCTATTGGTCCCCGCGCTGTAACAATTCATCCCTGGCCCTTTTAGGCCCATTGGTGTCACAAGGGATCATTAGATTGTTAACCTGCATTGGGTCACAATGGTTCCTTGCTTCTCTTAACGTCTGTGGTGTCACAATGCATCCCATGCCCTTTTAGACCACTTGATGTCACAATGAATCATTTGATTCTTGGCCTCCATCGTGTCATAATGGTTCCTTGTTTCTATTGGGCCCCATGCTGTCACAATTCATCCCTGGCCCTTTTGCGCCCCCTGGTGTCAAATGGGATCCTGGGATTATTAGCCTCCATTGGGTCACAATGGATCCTTGCTTCTCTTAACCCCTGTGCTGTCACAATGCATCCCATGCCCTTTTAGGCCACTTGATGTCACAATGAATCATTTGATTCTTGGCCTCCACGGTGGCATAATAGATCCTTGCTTCTATTGGTCCCCGTGCTGTAACAATACATCCCTGCCCCTTTTAGGCCCATTGGTGCCAAAAGGGATCATTAGATTTTTAGCCTCCATTGGGTCACAATGGTTCCTTGCTTCTCTTAACCCCTGTGGTGTCACAATGCATCCCATGCCCTTTTAGGCCACTTGATGTCACAATGAATCATTTGATTCTTGACCTCCATGGTGGCGTAATTGTACCAGGTTTTAATTGGGCCCCATGCTTTCACAATACATCCCTGGCCCTTTTAGGCCCATTGGTGTCAAAAGGGATCATTAGATTGTTAGCCTGCATTGGGTCACAATGGATCCTTGCTTCTCTTAACCCCTGTGCTGTCACAATGCATCCCATGCCCTTTTAGGCCACTTGATGTCACAATGAATCATTTGATTCTTGGCCTCCATGGTGGCATAATTTTACCAGGTTTCAATTGGGCCCCACGCTTTCACAATTCATCCCTGGCCCTTTTAGGCCCATTGGAGTCACAAGGGATCATTAGATTGTTAGCCTCCCTTGGGTCACAATGGTTCCTTTCTTCTCTTAACCTCGGTGGTGTCACAATGCATTCCAAGCCCTTTTAGGCCACTTGGTCTTACAATGAACCATTTGTTTCTTGGCCTTCATCGTGTCATAATGTTTCCTTGCTTCTATAGGTCCCCATGCTGTCAGAGTTCATCCGTGGTCCTTTTGCGCCCCCTGGTGTCAAAAGGGATTCTTAGATTGTTAGCCTGCATTGGGTCACAATGGTTCCTTGCTTCTCTTAACCCCTGTAGTGTCACAATGCATCCCATGCCCTTTTAGGCCACTTGATGTCACAATGAATCATTTGATTCTTGGCCTCCATGGTGGCGTAATTGTACCAGGTTTTAATTGGGCCCCATGCATTCACAATACATCCCTGCCCCTTTTAGGCCCATTGGTGTCAAAAGGGATCATTAGATTGTTAGCCTGCATTGGGCCACAATGGATCCTTGCTTCTCTTAACCCCTGTGCTGTCACAATGCATCCCATGCCCTTTTAGGCCACATGGTGCCACAATGAATTATTTGATTCTTGGCCTCCATCGTGGCATAATAGATCCTTGCTTCTATTGGTCCCCGCGCTGTAACAATTCATCCCTGGCCCTTTTAGGCCCATTGGTGTCACAAGGGATCATTAGATTGTTAACCTGCATTGGGTCACAATGGTTCCTTGCTTCTCTTAACGTCTGTGGTGTCACAATGCATCCCATGCCCTTTTAGGCCACTTGATGTCACAATGAATCATTTGATTCTTGGCCTCCATGGTGTCATAATGGTTCCTTGTTTCTATTGGGCCCCATGCTGTCACAATTCATCCCTGGCCCTTTTACGCCCCCTGGTGTCAAATGGGATCCTGGGATTATTAGCCTCCATTGGGTCACAATGGATCCTTGCTTCTCTTAACCCCTGTGCTCTCACAATGCATCCCATGTCCTTTTAGGCCACTTGATGTCACAATGAATTATTTGATTCTTGGCCTCCATGGTGGCATAATAGATCCTTGCTTCTATTGGTCCCCGTGCTGTAACAATCCATCCCTGGCCCTTTTTATACACCCTGGTGCCACAAGGGATCATTAGATTGTTAGCCTGCATTGGGTCACAATGGTTCCTTGCTTCTCTTAACCTCTGTGGTGTCACAATGCATCCCATGCCCTTTTAGGCCACTTGGTCTTACGATGAATCATTTGATTCTTGGCCTTCATGGTGTCATAATGGTTCCTTGCTTCTATAGGTCCCCATGCTGTCAGAGTCCATCCGTGGTCCTTTTGCGCCCCCTGGTGTCAAAAGGGATTCTTAGATTGTTAGCCTGCATTGGGTCACAATGGTTCCTTGCTTCTCTTAACCCCTGTGGTGTCACAATGCATCCCATGCCCTTTTTGGCCACTTGATGTCACAATGAATAATTTGATTCTTGGCCTCCATGGTGGCGTAATTGTACCAGATTTTATTTGGGCCCCATGCTTTCACAATACATCCCTGCCCCTTTTAGGCCCAATGGTGTCAAAAGGGATCATTAGATTGTTAGCCTGCATTGGGTCACAATGGTTCCTTGCTTCTCTTAACCTCTGTGGTGTCACAATGCATCCCATGCCCTTTTAGGCCACATGATGTCACAATGAATCATTTGATTCCTGACCTCCAGGGTGTCATAATGGTTCCTTGTTTCTATTGGGCCCCATGCTGTCACAATTCATCCCTGCATCTTTTAGGCCCATTGGTGTCACAAGGGATCATTACATTGTTAACCTGCATTGGGTCACAATGGTTCCTTGCTTCTCTTAACCTCTGTGGTGTCACAATGCATCCCATGCCCTTTTAGGCCACTTGATGTCACAATGAATCATTTGATTATTGGCCTCCACGGTGGCATAATAGATCCTTGCTTCTATTGGTCCCCGTGCTGTAACAATCCATCCCTGGCCCTTTTTATACCCCCTGGTGCCACAAGGGATCATTAGATTGTTAGCCTGCATTGGGTCACAATGGTTCCTTGCTTCTCTTAACCTCTGTGGTGTCACAATGCATTCCAAGCCCTTTTAGGCCACTTGGTCTTACAATGAACCATTTGATTCTTGGCCTTCATGGTGTCATAATGGTTCCTTGCTTCTATAGGTCCCCATGCTGTCAGAGTTCATCCGTGGTCCTTTTGCGCCGCCTGGTGTCAAAAGGGATTCTTAGATTGTTAGCCTGCATTGGGTCACAATGGATCCTTGCTTCTCTTAACCCCTGTGGTGTCACAATGCATTCCAAGCCCTTTTAGGCCACTTGGTCTTACCATGAACCATTTGATTCTTGGCCTCCATGGTGGCATACTAGATCCTTGCTTCTATTGGTCCCCGTGCTGTAACAATCCATCCCTGCCCCTTTTAGGCCCACTGGTGTCACAAGGGATCATTAGATTGTTAGCCTGCATTGGGTCACAATGGTTCCTTGCTTCTCTTAACCTCTGTTGTGTCACAATGCATCCCATGCCCTTTTAGGCCACTTGATGTCACAATGAATCATTTGATTCTTGGCCTCCATGGTGTCGTAATGGTTCCTTGTTTCTATTGGACCCCATGCTGTCACAATTCATCCCTGGCCCTTTTACGCCCCCTGGTGTCAAATGGGATCCTGGGATTATTAGCCTCCATTGGGTCGCAATGGATCCTTGCTTCTCTTAACCCCTGTGGTGTCACAATGTATCCCATGCACTTTTAGGCCACTTGATGTCACAATGAATCATTTGATTCTTGGCCTCCATGGTGTCATAATGGTTCCTTGTTTCTATTGGGCCCCATGCTGTCACAATTCATCCCTGGCCCTTTTACGCCCCCTGGTGTCAAATGGGATCCTGGGATTATTAGCCTCCATTGGGTCACAATGGATCCTTGCTTCTCTTAACCCCTGTGCTGTCACAATGCATCCCATGCCCTTTTAGGCCACATGATGTCACAATGAATCATTTGATTCTTGGCCTCCACGGTGGCATAATAGATCCTTGCTTCTATTGGTCCCCGTGCTGTAACAATCCATCCCTGGCCCGTTTAGGCCCATTGGTGCCACAAGGGATCATTAGATTGTTAGCCTGCATTGGGTCACAATGGTTCCTTGCTTCTCTTAACCTCTGTAGTGTCACAATGCATCCCATGCCCTTTTAGGCCACTTGATGTCGCAATGAATTATTTGATTCTTGGCCTCCATGGTGGCATAATTGTACCAGGTTTTACTTGGGCCCCATGCTTTCACAATTCATCCCTGCCCCTTTTAGGCCCATTGGTGTCACAAGGGATCATTAGATTGTTAGCCTGCATTGGGTCACAATGGTTCCTTGCTTCTCTTAACCTCTGTGGTGTCACAATGCATCCCATGCCCTTTTAGGCCACTTGATGTCACAATGAATCATTTGATTCTTGGCCTCCATGGTGTCATAATGGTTCCTTGTTTCTATTGGGCCCCATGCTGTCACAATTCATCCCTGGCCCTTTTACGCCCCCTGGTGTCAAATGGGATCCTGGGATTATTAGCCTCCATTGGGTCACAATGGATCCTTGCTTCTCTTAACCCCTGTGCTGTCACAATGCATTCCAAGACCTTTTAGGCCACTTGATGTCACAATGAACCATTTGATTCTTTGCCTTCATGGTGTCATAATGGTTCCTTGCTTCTATAGGTCCCCAGGCTGTCAGAGTTCATCCGTGGTCCTTTTGCGCCCCCTGGTGTCAAAAGGGATTCTTAGATTGTTAGCCTGCATTGGGACACAATGGATCCTTGTTACTCTTAACCCCTGTGGTGTCACAATGCATCCCATGCCCTTTTAGGCCACTTGATGTCACAATGAATCATTTGATTCTTGGCCTCCATGGTGGCATAATTGTACCAGGGTTTACTTGGGCCCCATGCTTTCACAATTCATCCCTGCACCTTTTAGGCCCATTGGTGTCACAAGGGATCATTAGATTGTTAACCTGCATTGGGTCACAATGGTTCCTTGCTTCTCTTAACCTCTGTGGTGTCACAATGCATCCCATGCCCTTTTAGGCCACTTGATGTCACAATGAATCATTTGATTCTTGGCCTCCACGGTGGCATAATAGATCCTTGCTTCTATTGGTCCCCGTGCTGTAACAATCCATCCCTGGCCCTTTTTATACCCCCTGGTGCCACAAGGGATCATTAGATTGTTAGCCTGCATTGGGTCACAATGGTTCCTTGCTTCTCTTAACCTCTGTGGTGTCACAATGCATTCCAAGCCCTTTTAGGCCACTTGGTCTTACAATGAACCATTTGATTCTTGGCCTTCATGGTGTCATAATGGTTCCTTGCTTCTATAGGTTCCCATGCTGTCAGAGTTCATCCGTGGACCTTTTTCGCCCCCTGGTGTCAAAAGGGATTCTTAGATTGTTAGCCTGCATTGGGTCACAATGGATCCTTGCTTCTCTTAACCACTCTGCTGTCACAATGCATCCCATGCCCTTTTAGGCCACTTGATGTCACAATGAATCATTTGATTCTTGGCCTCCATGGTGGCATAATAGATCCTTGCTTCTATTGGTCCCCGTGCTGTAACAATACATCCCTGCCCCTTTTAGGCCCATTGGTGTCAAAAGGGATCATTAGATTTTGAGCCTCCATTGGGTCACAATGGTTCCTTGCTTCTCTTAACCTCTGTGGTGTCACAATGCATTCCAAGCCCTTTTAGGCCACTTGATGTCACAATGAATCATTTGATTCTTGGCCTTCATCGTGTCATAGTGGTTCCTTGCTTCTATAGGTCCCCAGGCTGTCAGAGTTCATCCGTGGTCCTTTTGCGCCCCCTGGTGTCAAAAGGGATTCTTAGATTGTTAGCCTGCCTTGGGTCACAATGGTTCCTTGCTTCTCTTAACCCCTGTGGTGTCACAATGCATCCCATGCCCTTTTAGGCCACTTGATGTCACAATGAATCATTTGATTCTTGACCTCCATGGTGGCGTAATTGTACCAGGTTTTAATTGGGCCCCATGCTTTCACAATACATCCCTGCCCCTTTTAGGCCCATTGGTGTCAAAAGGGATCATTAGATTGTTAGCCTGCATTGGGTCACAATGGTTCCTTGCTTCTCTTAACCTCTGTGGTGTCACAATGCATTCCAAGCCCTTTTAGGCCACTTGGTCTTACTATGAACCATTTGTTTCTTGGCCTTCATGGTGTCATAATGGTTCCTTGTTTCTATTGGTCCCCGTGCTGTAACAATCCATCCCTGGCTCTTTTTATACCCCCTGGTGCCACAAGGGATCATTAGATTGTTAGCCTGCATTGGGTCACAATGGTTCCTTGCTTCTCTTAACCCCTGTGGTGTCCCAATGCATCCCATGCCCTTTTAGGCCACTTGATGTCACAATGAATTATTTGATTCTTGGCCTCCATGGTGGCATAATTGTACCAGGTTTTACTTGGGCCCCATGCTTTCACAATTCATCCCTGCCCCTTTTAGGCCCATTGGTGTCAAAAGGGATCATTAGATTGTTAGCGTGCATTGGGTCACAATGGTTCCTTGCTTCTCTTAACCTCTGTGGTGTCACAATGCATCCCATGCCCTTTTAGGCCACTTGATGTCACAATGAATCATTTGATTCTTGGCCTCAATGGTGTCATAATGTTTCCTTGCTTCTATAGGTCCCCATGCTGTCAGAGTTCATCCGTGGTCCTTTTGCGCCCCCTGGTGTCAAAAGGGATTCTTAGATTGTTAGCCTGCATTGGGTCACAATGGTTCCTTGCTTCTCTTAACCCCTGTGGTGTCACAATGCATCCCATGCCCTTTTAGGCCACTTGATGTCACAATGAATCATTTGATTCTTGGCCTCCATGGTGGCGTAATTGTACCAGGTTTTAATTGGGCCCCATGGATTCACAATACATCCCTGCCCCTTTTAGGCCCATTGGTGTCAAAAGGGATCATTAGATTGTTAGCCTGCATTGGGTCACAATGGATCCTTGCTTCTCTTAACCCCTGTGCTGTCACAATGCATCCCATGCACTTTTAGGCCACATGGTGCCACAATGAATTATTTGATTCTTGGCCTCCATGGTGGCATAATAGATCCTTGCTTCTATTGGTCCCCGCGCTGTAACAATTCATCCCTGGCCCTTTTAGACCAATTGGTGTCACAAGGGATCATTAGATAATTAACCTGCATTGGGTCACAATGGTTCCTTGCTTCTCTTAACGTCTGTGGTGTCACAATGCATCCCATGCCCTTTTAGGCCACTTGATGTCACAATGAATCATTTGATTCTTGGCCTCCATGGTGACATAATAGATCCTTTCTTCTATTGGTCCCCGTGCTGTAACAATCCATCCCTGCAATTTTAGGCCCCTGGTGTCACAAGGGATCATTAGATTGTTAGCCTGCATTGGGTCACAATGGTTCCTTGCTTCTCTTAGGCCTGTGGTGTCACAATGCATCCCATGGCCTTTTAGGCCACTTGGTGTTACAATGAATCATTTGAGTCTTGGTCTCTATTGTGTCATAATATTTCCATGTTTTTTATTGTGCCCCATGCTTTCACAATTCATCCCTGGCCCTATTGCAACCCTCTGGTGTCACAATGGATCATTAGATTGTTAGCCTGCATTGGGTCACAATGGTTCCTTGCTTCTCTTAACCTCTGTGTGTCACAATGCATTCCAAGCCCTTTTAGGCCACTTTGGTCTGACAATGAACATTTGATTCTTGGCCTTCATGGTGTCAGTAATGGTTCCTTGCTTCTATAGGTCCCCATGCTGTCACAGTTCATCCGTGGTCCTTTGCGCCCCCTGTTGTCAAAAGGGATTCTAAGATTGTTAGCCTGCCTTGGGTCACAATGGTTCCTTGCTTCTCTTAACCCCTGTGGGTGTCACAATGCATCCCATGCCCTTTTAGGCCACTTGATGTCACAATGAATCATTTGATTTTTGGCCTCCATGGTGCATAATTGTACCAGGTTTTAATTGGGCCCCATGCTTTCACAATTCATCCCTGGCCCTTTTAGGCCCATGGTGTCACAAGGGGACCATTAGATTGTTAGCCTGCATTGGGTCACAATGGTTCCTTGCTTCTCTTAACCTCTGTGGTGTCACAATGCATTCCATGCCATTTTAGGCCACTTGATGTCACAATGAATCATTTGATTCTTGGCCTCCATTGTGTCATAATAGTTCCTAGTTTCTATTGGGCCCCATGCTGTCACAGTTCATCCGTGGTCCTTTTGCACCCCCTGGTGTCAAAAGGGATTCTAAGATTGTTAGCCTGCCGTGGGTCACAATGTTTCCTTGCTTCTCTTAACCCCTGTGGTGTCACAATGCATCCATGCCCTTTTAGGGCCACTTGATGTCACAATGAATCATTTGATTCTTGACCTCCATGGTGGCAATAATTGTACCAGGTTTAATTGGGCCCCATGCTTTCACAATTCATCCCTGGCCCTTTTAGGCCCATTGGTGTCACAAGGGATCATTAGATTTTTAGCCTCCATTGGGTCACAATGGTTCCTTGCTTCTCTTACCTCGGTGGTGTCACAATGCATTCCAAGCCCTTGTAGGCCACTTGATGTCACAATGAACCATTTGATTCTTGGCCTTCATCGTGTCATAGTGGTTCCTTTGCTTCTTATAGGTCCCCAGGCTGTCAGAGTTCATCCGTGGTCCTTTTGCGCCCCCTGGTGTCAAAAGGGATTCTTAGATTGTTAGCCTGCTTGGGTCACAATGGTTCCTTGCTTCTCTTACCCCTGTGGTGTCACAATGCATCCCATGCCCTTTTAGGCCACTTGATGTCACAATGAATCATTTGATTCTTGACCTCCATGGTGGGCGTAATTGTACCAGGTTTTAATTGGGCCCCATGCTTTCACCAATACATCCCTGCCCCTTTTAGGCCCATTGGTGTCAAAAGGGATCATTAGATTGTTAGCCTGCTTTGGGTCACAATGGTTCCTTGCTTCTCTTAACCTCTGTGGTGTCACAATGCATTCCAAGCCCTTTTAGGCCACTTGGTCTTACAATGAACCATTTGTTTCTTGGCCTTCATGGTGTCATAATGGTTCCTTGCTTCTATAGGTCCCCATGCTGTCAGAGTTCATCTGTGGTCCTTTTGCGCCCCCTGGTGTCAAAAGGGATTCTTAGATTGTTAGCCTGCATTGGGTCACAATGGTTCCTTGCTTCTCTTAACCCTCTGTTGTGTCACAATGCATCCCATGCCCTTTTAGGCCACTTGATGTCACAATGAATCATTTGATTCTTGGCCTCCATGGTGTCATAATGGTTCCTTGTTTCTATTGGGCCCCATGCTGTCACAATTCATCCCTGGCCCTTTTACGCCCCCTGGTGTCAAATGGGATCCTGGGATTATTAGGCTCCATTGGGTCACAATGGATCCTTACTTCTCTTAACCCCTGTGGTGTCACAATGCATCCCATGTCCTTTTAGGCCACTTGATGTCACAATGAATCATTTGAGTCTTGGCCTCTATGGTGTCTTAACATTTCCATGTTTTTATTGTGCCCCATGCTTTCACAATGCATCCCTGGCCCTATTACAAGCCCTGGTGTCAAAAGGGATCATTAGATTGCTAGCCTGCATTGGGTCACAATGGTTCCTTGCTTCTCTTAACCTCTGTGTTGTCACAATTCATCCCATGCCCTTTTAGGCCACTTGATGTCACAATGAATCATTTGATTCTTGGCCTTCATGGTGTCATAATGGTTCCTTGTTTCTATTGGTCCCCGTGCTCTAACAATCCATCCCTGGCTCTTTTTATACCCCCTGGTGCCACAAGGGATCATTAGATTGTTAGCCTGCATTGGGTCACAATGGTTCCTTGCTTCTCTTAACCCCTGTGGTGTCACAATGCATCCCATGCCCTTTTAGGCCACTTGATGTCACAATGAATTATTTGATTCTTGGCCTCCATGGTGGCATAATTGTACCAGGATTTACTTGGGCCCCATGCTTTCACAATTCATCCCTGCCCCTTTTAGGCCCATTGGTGTCAAAAGGGATCATTAGATTGTTAGCGTGCATTGGGTCACAATGGTTCCTTGCTTCTCTTAACCTCTGTGGTGTCACAATGCATCCCATGCCCTTTTAGGCCACTTGATGTCACAATGAATCATTTGATTCTTGGCCTCAATGGTGTCATAATGGTTCCTTGCTTCTATAGGTCCCCATGCTGTCAGAGTTCATCCGTGGTCCTTTTGCGCCCCCTGGTGTCAAAAGGGATTCTTAGATTGTTAGCCTGCATTGGGTCACAATGGTTCCTTGCTTCTCTTAACCCCTGTGGTGTCACAATGCATCCCATGCCCTTTTAGGCCACTTGATGTCACAATGAGTCATTTGATTCTTGGCCTCCATGGTGGCGTAATTGTACCAGGTTTTAATTGGGCCCCATGCATTCACAATACATCCCTGCCCCTTTTAGGCCCATTGGTGTCAAAAGGGATCATTAGATTGTTAGCCTGCATTGGGCCACAATGGATCCTTGCTTCTCTTAACCCCTGTGCTGTCACAATGCATCCCATGCCCTTTTAGGCCACATGGTGCCACAATGAATTATTTGATTCTTGGCCTCCATCGTGGCATAATAGATCCTTGCTTCTATTGGTCCCCGCGCTGTAACAATTCATCCCTGGCCCTTTTAGGCCCATTGGTGTCACAAGGGATCATTAGATTGTTAACCTGCATTGGGTCACAATGGTTCCTTGCTTCTCTTAACGTCTGTGGTGTCACAATGCATCCCATGCCCTTTTAGACCACTTGATGTCACAATGAATCATTTGATTCTTGGCCTCCATCGTGTCATAATGGTTCCTTGTTTCTATTGGGCCCCATGCTGTCACAATTCATCCCTGGCCCTTTTACGCCCCCTGGTGTCAAATGGGATCCTGGGATTATTAGCCTCCATTGGGTCACAATGGATCCTTGCTTCTCTTAACCCCTGTGCTGTCACAATGCATCCCATGCCCTTTTAGGCCACTTGATGTCACAATGAATCATTTGATTCTTGGCCTCCACGGTGGCATAATAGATCCTTGCTTCTATTGGTCCCCGTGCTGTAACAATACATCCCTGCCCCTTTTAGGCCCATTGGTGCCAAAAGGGATCATTAGATTTTTAGCCTCCATTGGGTCACAATGGTTCCTTGCTTCTCTTAACCCCTGTGGTGTCACAATGCATCCCATGCCCTTTTAGGCCACTTGATGTCACAATGAATCATTTGATTCTTGACCTCCATGGTGGCGTAATTGTACCAGGTTTTAATTGGGCCCCATGCTTTCACAATACATCCCTGGCCCTTTTAGGCCCATTGGTGTCAAAAGGGATCATTAGATTGTTAGCCTGCATTGGGTCACAATGGATCCTTGCTTCTCTTAACCCCTGTGCTGTCACAATGCATCCCATGCCCTTTTAGGCCACTTGATGTCACAATGAATCATTTGATTCTTGGCCTCCATGGTGGCATAATTTTACCAGGTTTCAATTGGGCCCCACGCTTTCACAATTCATCCCTGGCCCTTTTAGGCCCATTGGAGTCACAAGGGATCATTAGATTGTTAGCCTCCCTTGGGTCACAATGGTTCCTTTCTTCTCTTAACCTCGGTGGTGTCACAATGCATTCCAAGCCCTTTTAGGCCACTTGGTCTTACAATGAACCATTTGTTTCTTGGCCTTCATCGTGTCATAATGTTTCCTTGCTTCTATAGGTCCCCATGCTGTCAGAGTTCATCCGTGGTCCTTTTGCGCCCCCTGGTGTCAAAAGGGATTCTTAGATTGTTAGCCTGCATTGGGTCACAATGGTTCCTTGCTTCTCTTAACCCCTGTAGTGTCACAATGCATCCCATGCCCTTTTAGGCCACTTGATGTCACAATGAATCATTTGATTCTTGGCCTCCATGGTGGCGTAATTGTACCAGGTTTTAATTGGGCCCCATGCATTCACAATACATCCCTGCCCCTTTTAGGCCCATTGGTGTCAAAAGGGATCATTAGATTGTTAGCCTGCATTGGGCCACAATGGATCCTTGCTTCTCTTAACCCCTGTGCTGTCACAATGCATCCCATGCCCTTTTAGGCCACATGGTGCCACAATGAATTATTTGATTCTTGGCCTCCATCGTGGCATAATAGATCCTTGCTTCTATTGGTCCCCGCGCTGTAACAATTCATCCCTGGCCCTTTTAGGCCCATTGGTGTCACAAGGGATCATTAGATTGTTAACCTGCATTGGGTCACAATGGTTCCTTGCTTCTCTTAACGTCTGTGGTGTCACAATGCATCCCATGCCCTTTTAGGCCACTTGATGTCACAATGAATCATTTGATTCTTGGCCTCCATGGTGTCATAATGGTTCCTTGTTTCTATTGGGCCCCATGCTGTCACAATTCATCCCTGGCCCTTTTACGCCCCCTGGTGTCAAATGGGATCCTGGGATTATTAGCCTCCATTGGGTCACAATGGATCCTTGCTTCTCTTAACCCCTGTGCTCTCACAATGCATCCCATGTCCTTTTAGGCCACTTGATGTCACAATGAATTATTTGATTCTTGGCCTCCATGGTGGCATAATAGATCCTTGCTTCTATTGGTCCCCGTGCTGTAACAATCCATCCCTGGCCCTTTTTATACACCCTGGTGCCACCAGGGATCATTAGATTGTTAGCCTGCATTGGGTCACAATGGTTCCTTGCTTCTCTTAACCTCTGTGGTGTCACAATGCATCCCATGCCCTTTTAGGCCACTTGGTCTTACGATGAATCATTTGATTCTTGGCCTTCATGGTGTCATAATGGTTCCTTGCTTCTATAGGTCCCCATGCTGTCAGAGTCCATCCGTGGTCCTTTTGCGCCCCCTGGTGTCAAAAGGGATTCTTAGATTGTTAGCCTGCATTGGGTCACAATGGTTCCTTGCTTCTCTTAACCCCTGTGGTGTCACAATGCATCCCATGCCCTTTTTGGCCACTTGATGTCACAATGAATAATTTGATTCTTGGCCTCCATGGTGGCGTAATTGTACCAGATTTTATTTGGGCCCCATGCTTTCACAATACATCCCTGCCCCTTTTAGGCCCAATGGTGTCAAAAGGGATCATTAGATTGTTAGCCTGCATTGGGTCACAATGGTTCCTTGCTTCTCTTAACCTCTGTGGTGTCACAATGCATCCCATGCCCTTTTAGGCCACATGATGTCACAATGAATCATTTGATTCCTGACCTCCAGGGTGTCATAATGGTTCCTTGTTTCTATTGGGCCCCATGCTGTCACAATTCATCCCTGCATCTTTTAGGCCCATTGGTGTCACAAGGGATCATTACATTGTTAACCTGCATTGGGTCACAATGGTTCCTTGCTTCTCTTAACCTCTGTGGTGTCACAATGCATCCCATGCCCTTTTAGGCCACTTGATGTCACAATGAATCATTTGATTATTGGCCTCCACGGTGGCATAATAGATCCTTGCTTCTATTGGTCCCCGTGCTGTAACAATCCATCCCTGGCCCTTTTTATACCCCCTGGTGCCACAAGGGATCATTAGATTGTTAGCCTGCATTGGGTCACAATGGTTCCTTGCTTCTCTTAACCTCTGTGGTGTCACAATGCATTCCAAGCCCTTTTAGGCCACTTGGTCTTACAATGAACCATTTGATTCTTGGCCTTCATGGTGTCATAATGGTTCCTTGCTTCTATAGGTCCCCATGCTGTCAGAGTTCATCCGTGGTCCTTTTGCGCCGCCTGGTGTCAAAAGGGATTCTTAGATTGTTAGCCTGCATTGGGTCACAATGGATCCTTGCTTCTCTTAACCCCTGTGGTGTCACAATGCATTCCAAGCCCTTTTAGGCCACTTGGTCTTACCATGAACCATTTGATTCTTGGCCTCCATGGTGGCATACTAGATCCTTGCTTCTATTGGTCCCCGTGCTGTAACAATCCATCCCTGCCCCTTTTAGGCCCACTGGTGTCACAAGGGATCATTAGATTGTTAGCCTGCATTGGGTCACAATGGTTCCTTGCTTCTCTTAACCTCTGTTGTGTCACAATGCATCCCATGCCCTTTTAGGCCACTTGATGTCACAATGAATCATTTGATTCTTGGCCTCCATGGTGTCGTAATGGTTCCTTGTTTCTATTGGACCCCATGCTGTCACAATTCATCCCTGGCCCTTTTACGCCCCCTGGTGTCAAATGGGATCCTGGGATTATTAGCCTCCATTGGGTCTCAATGGATCCTTGCTTCTCTTAACCCCTGTGGTGTCACAATGTATCCCATGCACTTTTAGGCCACTTGATGTCACAATGAATCATTTGATTCTTGGCCTCCATGGTGTCATAATGGTTCCTTGTTTCTATTGGGCCCCATGCTGTCACAATTCATCCCTGGCCCTTTTTCGCCCCCTGGTGTCAAATGGGATCCTGGGATTATTAGCCTCCATTGGGTCACAATGGATCCTTGCTTCTCTTAACCCCTGTGCTGTCACAATGCATCCCATGCCCTTTTAGGCCACATGATGTCACAATGAATCATTTGATTCTTGGCCTCCACGGTGGCATAATAGATCCTTGCTTCTATTGGTCCCCGTGCTGTAACAATCCATCCCTGGCCCGTTTAGGCCCATTGGTGCCACAAGGGATCATTAGATTGTTAGCCTGCATTGGGTCACAATGGTTCCTTGCTTCTCTTAACCTCTGTAGTGTCACAATGCATCCCATGCCCTTTTAGGCCACTTGATGTCGCAATGAATTATGTGATTCTTGGCCTCCATGGTGGCATAATTGTACCAGGTTTTACTTGGGCCCCATGCTTTCACAATTCATCCCTGCCCCTTTTAGGCCCATTGGTGTCACAAGGGATCATTAGATTGTTAGCCTGCATTGGGTCACAATGGTTCCTTGCTTCTCTTAACCTCTGTGGTGTCACAATGCATCCCATGCCCTTTTAGGCCACTTGATGTCACAATGAATCATTTGATTCTTGGCCTCCATGGTGTCATAATGGTTCCTTGTTTCTATTGGGCCCCATGCTGTCACAATTCATCCCTGGCCCTTTTACGCCCCCTGGTGTCAAATGGGATCCTGGGATTATTAGCCTCCATTGGGTCACAATGGATCCTTGCTTCTCTTAACCCCTGTGCTGTCACAATGCATTCCAAGACCTTTTAGGCCACTTGATGTCACAATGAACCATTTGATTCTTTGCCTTCATGGTGTCATAATGGTTCCTTGCTTCTATAGGTCCCCAGGCTGTCAGAGTTCATCCGTGGTCCTTTTGCGCCCCCTGGTGTCAAAAGGGATTCTTAGATTGTTAGCCTGCATTGGGACACAATGGATCCTTGTTACTCTTAACCCCTGTGGTGTCACAATGCATCCCATGCCCTTTTAGGCCACTTGATGTCACAATGAATCATTTGATTCTTGGCCTCCATGGTGGCATAATTGTACCAGGGTTTACTTGGGCCCCATGCTTTCACAATTCATCCCTGCACCTTTTAGGCCCATTGGTGTCACAAGGGATCATTAGATTGTTAACCTGCATTGGGTCACAATGGTTCCTTGCTTCTCTTAACCTCTGTGGTGTCACAATGCATCCCATGCCCTTTTAGGCCACTTGATGTCACAATGAATCATTTGATTATTGGCCTCCACGGTGGCATAATAGATCCTTGCTTCTATTGGTCCCCGTGCTGTAACAATCCATCCCTGGCCCTTTTTATACCCCCTGGTGCCACAAGGGATCATTAGATTGTTAGCCTGCATTGGGTCACAATGGTTCCTTGCTTCTCTTAACCTCTGTGCTGTCACAATGCATTCCAAGCCCTTTTAGGCCACTTGGTCTTACAATGAACCATTTGATTCTTGGCCTTCATGGTGTCATAATGGTTCCTTGCTTCTATAGGTCCCCATGCTGTCAGAGTTCATCCGTGGTCCTTTTGCGCCCCCTGGTGTCAAAAGGGATTCTTAGATTGTTAGCCTGCATTGGGTCACAATGGATCCTTGCTTCTCTTAACCCCTGTGGTGTCACAATGCATTCCAAGCCCTTTTAGGCCACTTGGTCTTACAATGAACCATTTGATACTTGGCCTCCGTGGTGGCATAATAGATCCTTGCTTCTATTGGTCCCCGTGCTGTAACAATTCATCCCTGAGCCTTTTTGGACCATTGGTGTCACAAGGGATCATTAGCTTGTTAGCCTGCATTGGGTCACAATGGTTCCTTGCTTCTCTTACCCTCTGTGGGGTCACAATGCATCCCATGCCCTTTTAGGCCACTTGATGTCACAATGAATCATTTGATTCTTGGCCTCCATGGTGTCATAATGGTTCCTTGTTTCTATTGGGCCCCATGCTGTCACAATTCATCCCTGGCCCTTTTACGCCCCCTGGTGTCAAATGGGATCCTGGGATTATTAGCCTCCATTGGGTCACAATGGATCCTTGCTTCTCTTAACCACTCTGTTGTCACAATGCATCCCATGCCCTTTTAGGCCACTTGATGTCACAATGAATCATTTGATTCTTGGCCTCCACGGTGGCATAATAGATTCTTGCTTCTATTGGTCCCCGTGCTGTAACAATCCATCCCTGGCCCTTTTTATACCCCCTGGTGACACAAGGGATCATTAGATTGTTAGCCTGCATTGGGTCACAATGGTTCCTTGCTTCTCTTAACCTCTGTGGTGTCGCAATGCATCCCATGCCCTTTTAGGCCACTTGATGTCACAATGAACCATTTGATTCTTGGCCTTCATGGTGTCATAATGGTTCCTTGCTTCTATAGGTCCCCATGATGTCACGTTTCATCCGTGTTCCTTTTGCGGCCCCTGGTTTCAAAAGGGATCATTAGATTGTTAGCCTGCATTGGGTCACAATGGTTCCTTCCTTCTCTTAACCCCTGTACTGTAACAATACATCCCTGCCTCTTTTAGGCCCATTGGTGTCAAAAGGGATCATTAGATTTTTAGCCTCCATTGGGTCACAATGGTTCCTTGCTTCTCTTAACCTCTGTGGTGTCACAATGCATTCCAAGCCCTTTTAGGCCTCTTGATGTCACAATGAATCATTTGATTCTTGGCCTTCATCGTGTCATAGTGGTTCCTTGCTTCTATAGGTCCCCAGGCTGTCAGAGTTCATCCGTGGTCCTTTTGCGCCCCCTGGTGTCAAAAGGGATTATTAGATTGTTAGCCTGCCTTGGGTCACAATGGTTCCTTGCTTCTCTTAACCCCTGTGGTGTCACAATGCATCCCATGCCCTTTTAGGCCACTTGATGTCACAATGAATCATTTGATTCTTGACCTCCATGGTGGCGTAATTGTACCAGGTTTTAATTGGGCCCCATGCTTTCACAATACATCCCTGCCCCTTTTAGGCCCATTGGTGTCAAAAGGGATCATTAGATTGTTAGCCTGCATTGGGTCAAAATTGATCCTTGCTTCTCTTAACCCCTGTGCTGTCACAATGCATCCCATGCCCTTTTAGGCCACATGGTGTCACAATGAATCATTTGATTCTTGACCTCCACGGTGGCATAATAGATCCTTGCTTCTATTGGTCCCCGTGCTGTAACAATACATCTCTGGCCCTTTTTATACCCCCTGGTGCCACAAGGGATCATTAGATTGTTAGCCTGCATTGGGTCACAATGGTTCCTTGCTTCTCTTAACCTCTGTGGTGTCACAATGCATTCCAAGCCCTTTTAGGCCACTTGATGTCACAATGAACCATTTGATTCTTGGCCTTCATGGTGTCATAATGGTTCCTTGCTTCTATAGGTCCCCATGCTGTCAGAGTTCATCCGTGGTCCTTTTACGCCCCCTGGTGTCAAAAGGGATTCTTAGATTGATAGCCTGCTTTGGGACACAATGGATCCTTGCTTCTCTTAACCCCTGTGGTGTCACAATGCATCCCATGCCCTTTTAGGCCACTTGATGTCACAATGAAACATTTGATTCTTGGCCTCCATGGTGGCATAATTGTACCAGGGTTTACTTGGGCCCCATGCTTTCACAATTCATCCCTGCCCCTTTTAGGCCCATTGGTGTCACAAGGGATCATTAGATTGTTAGCCTGCATTGGGTCACAATGGTTCCTTGCTTCTCTTAACCCCTGTGGTGTCACAATGCATCCCATGCCCTTTTAGGCCACTTGGAGTTACAATGAATCATTTGATTCTTGGCCTCTATGGTGTCATAGTATTTCCATGTTTTTATTGTGCCCCACGCTTTCACAATTCATCCCTGGCCCTATTACAATCCCTGGTGTGACAATGGATCATTAGATTGCTAGCCTGCATTGGGTCACTATGGTTCCTTGCTTCTCTCAACCTCTGTGGTGTCACAATGCATTCCAAACCTTATTAGGCCACTTGATGTCACAATGAATCATTTGATTCTCGGCCTTCATGGTGTCATAATGGTTCCTTGCTTCTATAGGTCCCCATGCTGTCAAGGTTCATCTGTGGTCCTTTTGCGCCCCCTCGTGTCAAAATGGATTCTTTGATTGTTAGCCTGCATTGGGTCACAATGGATCCTTGCTTCTCTTAACCTCTGTGGTGTCACAATGCATCCCATGCCCTTTTAGGCCTCTTGATGTCACAATGAATCATTTGATTCTTGGCCTCCATGGTGGCATAATGGTTCCTTGTATCTATTGGGCCCCATGCTGTCACAATTCATTCCTGGCCCTTTTACGCCCCCTGGTGTCAAAAGGGATCCCGGGATTATTAGCCTGCATTGGGTCACAATGGATCCTTGCTTCTCTTAACCCCTGTGGTGTCACAATGCGTCCCATGCCCTTTTAGGCCACTTGGTCTTACAATGAATCATTTGATTCTTGGCCTTCATGGTGTCATAATGGTTCCTTGCTTCTATAGGTCCCCATGCTGTCAGAGTTCATCCGTGGTCCTTTTGCGCCCCCTGGTGTCAAAAGGGATTCTTAGATTGTTAGCCTGCATTGGGTCACAATGGATCCTTGCTTCTCTTAACCCCTGTGGTGTCACAATGCATCCCATGCACTTTTAGGCCACTTGATGTCACAAGGAATCATTTGATTCTTGGCCTCCATGGTGTCATAACGGTTCCTTGTTTCTATTGGGCCCCATGCTGTCACAATTCATCCCTGGCCCTTTTACGCCCCCTGTTGTCAAATGGGATCCTGGGATTATTAGCCTCCATTGGGTCACAATGGATCCTTGCTTCTCTTAACGTCTGTGGTGTCACAATGCATCCCATGCCCTTTTAGGCCACTTGATGTCACAATGAATCATTTGATTCTTGGCCTCCATGGTGGAATAATAGATCCTTGCTTCTACTTGTCTGCGTGCCGTAACAATCCATCCCTGGCCCTTTTTATACCCCCTGGTGTCAAAAGGGATCATTAGATTGTTAGCCTGCATTGGGTCACAATGTATCCTTGCTTCTCTTAACCCCTGTGGTGTCACAATGCATCCCATGCCCTTTTAGGCCACTTGATGTCACAATGAATCATTTCATTCTTGGCCTCCATGGTGGCATAAATGTACCAGGTTTCAATTGGGCCCCATGCTTTCACAATTCATCCCTGGCCATTTTAGGCCCATTGGTGTCACAAGGGATCATTAGATTGTTAGCCTCTATTGGGTAACAATGGATCCTTGCTTCTCTTAACCCCTGTGGTGTCACAATGCATCCCATGCCCTTTTAGGCCACTTGATGTCACAATGAATCATTTTTTTTTGGCCTCCATGGTGGCATAATAGATCCTTGCTTCTATTGGTCCCCGTGCTGTAACAATCCATTCCTGGCCCTATTACAACCCCTGGTGTCACAATGGGTCATTAGATTGTTAGCCTGCATTGGGTCACAATGGTTCCTTGCTTCTCTTAACCCCTGTGGTGTCACAATGCATCCCATGCCCTTTTAGACCACTTGATGTCACAATGAATCATTTCATTCTTGGCCTCCAGGGTGTCATAATGGTTCCTTGCTTCTATAGGTCCCCATGCTGTCACAGTTCCTCCGTGGCCCTTTTAGGCCCATTGGTGTCACAAGGGATCATTAGATTGTTAGCCTCCATTGGGTCACAATTGATCCTTGCTTCTCTTAACCCCTGTGGTGTCACAATGCATCCCATGCCCTTTTAGACCACTTGATGTCACAATGAATCATTTCATTCTTGGCCTCCAGGGTGTCATAATGGTTCCTTGCTTCTATAGGTCCCCATGCTGTCACAGTTCCTCCGTGGCCCTTTTAGGCCCATTGGTGTCACAAGGGATCATTAGATTGTTAGCCTCTATTGGGTCACAATTGATCCTTACTTCTCTTAACCTCTGTGGTGTCACAATGCATCCCATGCCCTTTTAGGCCACTTGATGTCACAATGAATCATTTGATTCTTGGCCTCCATGGTGGCAAAATAAATCCTTGCTTCTATTGGTCCCCGTGCTGTAACAATCCATCCCAGGCCCTTTTTATACCCCCTGGTGCCACAAGGGATCATTAGATTGTTAGACTGCAATGGGTCACAATGGCTCCTTGCTACTCTTAACCTCTGTGGTGTCACAATGCATTCCAAGCCCTTTTAGGCCACTTGGTGTTACAATGAATCATTTGATTCTTGGCCTCTATGGTGTCATAATATTTCCATGTTTTTATTGGGCCCCATGCTGTCACAGTTCATCCGTGGTCGTTTTGCGCCCCCTGGTGTCAAAAGGGATTCTTAGATTGTTAGCCTGCATTGGGTCACAATGGTTCCTTGCTTCTCTTAACCCCTGTAGTGTCACAATGCATCCCAAGCCCTTTTAGGCCACTTGGTCTTACAATGAAACATTTGATTCTTGGCCTTCATGGTGTCATAATGGTTCCTTGCTTCTATAGGTCCCCATGCCGTCACAGTTCTTCCGTGGACCTTTTGCGCCCCCTGGTGTCAAAAGGGATTCTTTGATTGTTAGCCTGAATTGGGTCACAATGGTTCCTTGCTTCTCTTAACCCCTGTGGTGTCACAATGCATCCCATGCCCTTTTAGGCCACTTGATGTCACAATGAATCATTTGATTCTTGGCCTCCATGGTGGCGTAATTGTACCTGGTTTTTCTTGGGCCCCATGCTTTCACAATTCATCCCTGGACCTTTTGGGCCCCCTGGTGTCAAAAGGGATTCTTAGATTGTTAGCCTGCATTGGGTCACAATGGTTCCTTGCTTCTCTTAACCTCTGTGGTGTCACAATGCATCCCATGCCCTTTTAGGCCACTTGATGTCACAATGAATCATTTCATTCTTGGCCATCATGGTGTCATAATGGTTCCTTGTTTCTATTGGGCCCCATGCTATCACAATTCATCCCTGGCCCTTTTACGCCCCCTTGTGTCAAATGGGATCGTGGGATTCTTAGCCTCCATTGGGTCACAATGGATCCTTGCTTCTCTTAACATCTGTGGTGTCACAATGCATTCCATGACCTTTTAGGCCACTTGGTGTCACAATCAATCATTTGATTCTTGGCCTCCATGGTGGCATAATTTTACCAGGTTTCAATTGGGCCCCACGCTTTCACAATTCATCCCTGCCCCTTTTAGGCCCTTTGGTGTCACAAGGGATCATTAGGTTGTTAGCCTCCATTGGGTCACAATGGTTCCTTGCTTCTCTTAACCTCTGTGGTGTCACAATGCATCCCATGCCCTTTTAGGCCACTTGATGTCACAATGAATCATTTGATTCTTGTCCTCCATGGTGTCATAACGGTTCCTTGTTTCTATTGGGCCCCATGCTGTCACAATTCATCCCTGGTCCTTTTACGCCCCCTGTTGTCAAATGGGTTGCTGGGATTATTAGCCTCCATTGGGTCAAAATTGATCCTTCCTTCTCTTAACCCCTGTGCTGTCACAATGCATCCCATGCCCTTTTAGGCCACTTGATGTCACAATGAATCATTTGATTCTTGGCCTCCATGGTGGCATAATAGATACTTGCTTCTATTGGTCCCCGTGCTGTAACAATCCATCCCTGGCCCTTTTTATACCGCCTGGTGCCACAAGGGATCATTAGATTGTTAGTCTGCATTGGGTCACAATGGTTCCTTGCTTCTCTTAACCTCTGTGGTGTCACAATGCATTCCAAGCCCTTTTAGGCCACTTGGTCTTACAATGAACCATTTGATTCTTGTCCTCCATGGTGTCATAATGGTTCCTTGCTTCTATAGGTCCCCATGCTGTCACAGTTCATCCGTGGTCCTTTTGCGCCCCCTGGTGTCAAAAGGGATTCTTAGATTGTTAGACTGCATTGGGTCACAATGGTTCCCTGCTTCTCTTAACCTCTGTGGTGTCACAATGCATCCCATGCCCTTTTAGGCCACTTGATGTCACAATGAATCATTTGATTCTTGGCCTCCATGGTGGCATAATTGTACCAGGTTTTACTTGGGCCCCATGCTTTCACAATTCATCCCTGGCCCTTTTAGGCCCATTGCTCTCACAAGGGATCATTAGATTGTTAGCCTCCATTGGGTCACAATGGATCCTTGCTTCTCTTAACCTCTGTGGTGTCACAATGCATCCATTGCCCTTTTAGGCCACTTGATGTCACAATGAATCATTTGATTCTTGGCCTCCATGGTGGCATAATAGATCCTTGCTTCTATTGGGCCCCAGGCTGTCACACTTCGTTCCGGGCCGTTATACGCCCCCTGGTGTCAAAAGGTATCCTGGGATTATTCGCCTCCACTGGGTCACTATGGATCCTTGCTTCTCTTAACCCCTGTGGTGTCACAATTCATCCCATGCCTTTTTAGGCCTCTTCATGTCAAAATGAATCATTTGATTCTTGGCCTTCATGGTGTCATTATATTTCCTTGTTTCTATTGGGCCCCATGTTGTCACAATTCATTCCTGGCCATTTTGGACCCATTGGTGTCACAAGGGACCATTAGATTGTGAGACTCCATTGGGTAACAATGGTTCCTTGTTTCTCTTAACCCCTGTGGTGGCACAATGCATCCCATGCCCTTTTAGGCCACTTGGTGTTACAATGAATGATTAGAGTCTTGGCCTCTATGGTGTCATAATATTTTCATGTTTTTATTGTGCCCCATGCTTTCACAATTCATCCCTGGCCCTATTACAACACCTGGTGTCACAATGGATCATTAGATTGTTAGCCTCCATTGGGTCACAATGGTTCCTTGCTTCTCTTAACCTCTGTGGTGTCACAATGCATTCCAAGACCTTTTAGGCCTCTTGGTCTTACAATGAACCATTTGATTCTTGACCTTCATGGCGTCATAATGGTTCCTTGCTTTTATAGGTCCCCATGCTGTCAGTGTTCATCCGTGGTCCTTTTGCGCCCCGTGGTGCCAAAAGGGATTCTTAGATTGTTAGCCTCCCTTGGGTCACAATGGTTCCTTGCTTCTCTTAACCCCTGTGGTGTCACAATGCATCCCATGCCCTTTCAGGCCACTTGATGTCACAATGAATCATTTGATTCTTGGCCTCCACGGTGGCAAAATAAATCCTTGCTTCTATTGGTCCCCGTGCTATAACAATTCATCCCTGGCCCTTTTAGGCCCATTGGTGTCACAAGGGATCATTAGATTGTTAGCCTGCATTGGGTCACAATGGTTCCTTGCTTCTCTCAACCCCTGTGGCGTCACAATGCATCCCATGCCCTTTTAGGCCACTTGGTGTTACAATGAATCATTTCAGTCTAGGCCTCTATGGTGACATAATGTTTCCATGATTTTATTGGGCCCCATGCTGTCACAATTCATCCCTGGCCCTTTTACAACACCTTGTGTGACAATGGATCATCAGATTGTTAGCCTCCCTTGGGTCACAATGGTTCCTTGCTTCTCTTAACCTCTGTGCTGTCACAATGCATCCCATGCCCTTTTAGGCCACATGATATCACAATGAATCATTTGATTCTTGGCCTCCACGTTGGCATAATAGATCCTTGCTTCTATTTGTCCCCGTGCTGTAAGAATTCATCCCTGGCCCTTTCAGGCCCATTGGTGTCACAAGGGATCATTAGATTGTTAGCCTGCATTGGGTCACAATGGTTCCTTGCTTCTCTTAACCTCTGTGGTGTCACAATGCATCCCATGCCCTTTTAGGCCACTTGATGTCACAATGAATCATTTGATTCTTGGCCTCCAAGATGGCATAATAGATACTTGCTTCTATTGTTCTGCGCGCCGTAACAATCCATCCCTGGCCCTTTTTATAAACCCCTGGTATCAAAAGGGATCCTGGGATTATTATCCCCCATTGGGTCACAATGGATCCTTGATTCTCTTAACCCCTGTGCTGTCACAATGCATCCCATGCCCTTTTAGGCCCCTTGATGTCACAATAAATCCTTTGTTTCTTGGCCTCCATGGTGGCATAATTGTACCAGGTTTTAATTGGGCCCCATGCTATCACAATTCATCCCTGGCCCTTTTTAGGCCCATTGGTGTCACAAGGGATCATTAGATTGTTAGCTTCCATTGGGTAACAATGGTTCCTTGCTTCTCTTAACCTCTGTGGTGTCACAATGCATTCCAAGCCCTTTTAGGCCACTTGGTCTTACAATGAACCATTTGATTCTTGTCCTCCATGGTGTCATAATGGTTCCTTGCTTCTATAGGTCCCCATGCTGTCACAGTTCATCCGTGGTCCTTTTGCGCCCCCTGGTGTCAAAAGGGATTCTTAGATTGTTAGACTGCTTTGGGTCACAATGGTTCCCTGCTTCTCTTAACCTCTGTGGTGTCACAATGCATCCCATGCCCTTTTAGGCCACTTGATGTCACAATGAATCATTTGATTCTTGGCCTCCATGGTGGCATAATTGTACCAGGTTTTACTTGGGCCCCATGCTTTCACAATTCATCCCTGGCCCTTTTAGGCCCATTGCTCTCACAAGGGATCATTAGATTGTTAGCCTCCATTGGGTCACAATGGATCCTTGCTTCTCTTAACCTCTGTGGTGTCACAATGCACTCCATGCCCTTTTAGGCCACTTGATGTCACAATGAATCATTTGATTCTTGGCCTCCATGGTGGCATAATAGATCCTTGCTTCTATTGGGCCCCAGGCTGTCACAATTCGTTCCGGGCCGTTATACGCCCCCTGGTGTCAAAAGGTATCCTGGGATTATTCGCCTCCACTGGGTCACTATGGATCCTTGCTTCTCTTAACCCCTGTGGTGTCACAATTCATCCCATGCCTTTTTAGGCCTCTTCATGTCACAATGAATCATTTGATTCTTGGCCTTCATGGTGTCATAATATTTCCTTGTTTCTATTGGGCCCCATGTTGTCACAATTCATTCCTGGCCATTTTGGGCCCATTGGTGTCACAAGGGACCATTAGATTGTGAGACTCCATTGGGTAACAATGGTTCCTTGTTTCTCTTAACCCCTGTGGTGGCACAATGCATCCCATGCCCTTTTAGGCCACTTGGTGTTACAATGAATCATTAGAGTCTTGGCCTCTATGGTGTCATAATATTTTCATGTTTTTATTGTGCCCCATGCTCTCACAATTCATCCCTGGCCCTATTACAACCCCTGGTGTCACAATGGATCATTAGATTGTTAGCCTGCATTGGGTCACAATGGTTCCTTGCTTCTCTTAACCTCTGTGGTGTCACAATGCATTCCAAGCCCTTTTAGGCCACTTGGTCTTACAATGAACCATTTGATTCTTGGCCTTCATGGTGTCATAATGGTTCCTTGCTTCTATAGGTCCCCATGCTGTCAGAGTTCATCCGCGGTCCTTTTGCGCCCCCTGGTGTCAAAAGGGATTCTAAGATTGTCAGCCTGCCGTGGGTCACAATGGTTCCTTGCTTCTCTTAACCCCTGTGGTGTCACAATGCATTCCATGCCCTTTTAGGCCACTTGATGTCACAATGAATCATTTGATTCTTGGCCTCCATGGTGTCATAATGGTTCCTTGTTTCTATTGGGCCCCATGCTGTCACAATTCATCCCTGTCCCTTTTACGCCCCCTGGTGTCAAATGGGATCCTGGGATTATTAGCCTCCATTGGGTCACAATGGATCCTTGCTTCTCTTAACCCCTGTGGTGTCACAATGCATTCCATGCCCTTTTAGGCCACTTGATGTCACAATGAATCATTTGATTCTTGGCCTCCATTGTGTCATAATAGTTCCTAGTTTCTATTGGGCCCCATGCTGTCACAGTTCATCCGTGGTCCTTTTGCACCCCCTGGTGTCAAAAGGGATTCTAAGATTGTTAGCCTGCCTTGGGTCACAATGGTTCCTTGCTTCTCTTAACCCCTGTGGTGTCACAATGCATCCCATGCCCTTTTAGGCCACTTGATGTCACAATGAATCATTTGATTTTTGGCCTCCATGGTGGCATAATTGTACCAGGTTTTAATTGGGCCCCATGCTTTCACAATTCATCCCTGGCCCTTTTAGGCCCATTGGTGTCACAAGGGATCATTAGATTTTTAGCCTCCATTGGGTCACAATGGTTCCTTGCTTCTCTTAACCTCTGTGGTGTCACAATGCATTCCAAGCCCTTTTAGGCCACTTGATGTCACAATGAACCATTTGATTCTTGGCCTTCATCGTGTCATAGTGGTTCCTTGCTTCTATAGGTCCCCAGGCTGTCAGAGTTCATCCGTGGTCCTTTTGCGCCCCCTGGTGTCAAAAGGGATTCTTATATTGTTAGCCTGCCTTGGGTCACAATGGTTCCTTGCTTCTCTTAACCCCTGTGGTGTCACAATGCATCCCATGCCCTTTTAGGCCACTTGATGTCACAATGAATCATTTGATTCTTGACCTCCATGGTGGCGTAATTGTACCAGGTTTTAATTGGGCCCCATGCTTTCACAATACATCCCTGCCCCTTTTAGGCCCATTGGTGTCAAAAGGGATCATTAGATTGTTAGCCTGCATTGGGTCACAATGGTTCCTTGCTTCTCTTAACCTCTGTGGTGTCACAATGCATTCCAAGCCCTTTTAGGCCACTTGGTCTTACAATGAACCATTTGTTTCTTGGCCTTCATGGTGTCATAATGGTTCCTTGCTTCTATAGGTCCCCATGCTGTCAGAGTTCATCTGTGGTCCTTTTGCGCCCCCTGGTGTCAAAAGGGATTCTTAGATTGTTAGCCTGCATTGGGTCACAATGGTTCCTTGCTTCTCTTAACCTCTGTTGTGTCACAATGCATCCCATGCCCTTTTAGGCCACTTGATGTCACAATGAATCATTTGATTCTTGGCCTCCATCGTGGCATAATGGTTCCTTGTTTCTATTGGGCCCCATGCTGTCACAATTCATCCCTGGCCCTTTTACGCCCCCTGGTGTCAAATGGGATCCTGGGATTATTAGGCTCCATTGGGTCACAATGGATCCTTACTTCTCTTAACCCCTGTGGTGTCACAATGCATCCCATGTCCTTTTAGGCCACTTGATGTCACAATGAATCATTTGAGTCTTGGCCTCTATGGTGTCTTAACATTTCCATGTTTTTATTGTGCCCCATGCTTTCACAATGCATCCCTGGCCCTATTACAAGCCCTGGTGTCAAAAGGGATCATTAGATTGCTAGCCTGCATTGGGTCACAATGGTTCCTTGCTTCTCTTAACCTCTGTGTTGTCACAATTCATCCCATGCCCTTTTAGGCCACTTGATGTCACAATGAATCATTTGATTCTTGGCCTTCATGGTGTCATAATGGTTCCTTGTTTCTATTGGTCCCCGTGCTCTAACAATCCATCCCTGGCTCTTTTTATACCCCCTGGTGCCACAAGGGATCATTAGATTGTTAGCCTGCATTGGGTCACAATGGTTCCTTGCTTCTCTTAACCCCTGTGGTGTCACAATGCATCCCATGCCCTTTTAGGCCACTTGATGTCACAATGAATTATTTGATTCTTGGCCTCCATGGTGGCATAATTGTACCAGGTTTTACTTGGGCCCCATGCTTTCACAATTCATCCCTGCCCCTTTTAGGCCCATTGGTGTCAAAAGGGATCATTAGATTGTTAGCGTGCATTGGGTCACAATGGTTCCTTGCTTCTCTTAACCTCTGTGGTGTCACAATGCATCCCATGCCCTTTTAGGCCACTTGATGTCACAATGAATCATTTGATTCTTGGCCTCAATGGTGTCATAATGGTTCCTTGCTTCTATAGGTCCCCATGCTGTCAGAGTTCATCCGTGGTCCTTTTGCGCCCCCTGGTGTCAAAAGGGATTCTTAGATTGTTAGCCTGCATTGGGTCACAATGGTTCCTTGCTTCTCTTAACCCCTGTGGTGTCACAATGCATCCCATGCCCTTTTAGGCCACTTGATGTCACAATGATTCATTTGATTCTTGGCCTCCATGGTGGCGTAATTGTACCAGGTTTTAATTGGGCCCCATGCATTCACAATACATCCCTGCCCCTTTTAGGCCCATTGGTGTCAAAAGGGATCATTAGATTGTTAGCCTGCATTGGGCCACAATGGATCCTTGCTTCTCTTAACCCCTGTGCTGTCACAATGCATCCCATGCCCTTTTAGGCCACATGGTGCCACAATGAATTATTTGATTCTTGGCCTCCATCGTGGCATAATAGATCCTTGCTTCTATTGGTCCCCGCGCTGTAACAATTCATCCCCGGCCCTTTTAGGCCCATTGGTGTCACAAGGGATCATTAGATTGTTAACCTGCATTGGGTCACAATGGTTCCTTGCTTCTCTTAACGTCTGTGGTGTCACAATGCATCCCATGCCCTTTTAGACCACTTGATGTCACAATGAATCATTTGATTCTTGGCCTCCATCGTGTCATAATGGTTCCTTGTTTCTATTGGGCCCCATGCTGTCACAATTCATCCCTGGCCCTTTTACGCCCCCTGGTGTCAAATGGGATCCTGGGATTATTAGCCTCCATTGGGTCACAATGGATCCTTGCTTCTCTTAACCCCTGTGCTGTCACAATGCATCCCATGCCCTTTTAGGCCACTTGATGTCACAATGAATCATTTGATTCTTGGCCTCCACGGTGGCATAATAGATCCTTGCTTCTATTGGTCCCCGTGCTGTAACAATACATCCCTGCCCCTTTTAGGCCCATTGGTGCCAAAAGGGATCATTAGATTTTTAGCCTCCATTGGGTCACAATGGTTCCTTGCTTCTCTTAACCCCTGTGCTGTCACAATGCATCCCATGCCCTTTTAGGCCACTTGATGTCACAATGAATCATTTGATTCTTGACCTCCATGGTGGCGTAATTGTACCAGGTTTTAATTGGGCCCCATGCTTTCACAATACATCCCTGGCCCTTTTAGGCCCATTGGTGTCAAAAGGGATCATTAGATTGTTAGCCTGCATTGGGTCACAATGGATCCTTGCTTCTCTTAACCCCTGTGCTGTCACAATGCATCCCATGCCCTTTTAGGCCACTTGATGTCACAATGAATCATTTGATTCTTGGCCTCCATGGTGGCATAATTTTACCAGGTTTCAATTGGGCCCCACGCTTTCACAATTCATCCCTGGCCCTTTTAGGCCCATTGGAGTCACAAGGGATCATTAGATTGTTAGCCTCCCTTGGGTCACAATGGTTCCTTTCTTCTCTTAACCTCGGTGGTGTCACAATGCATTCCAAGCCCTTTTAGGCCACTTGGTCTTACAATGAACCATTTGTTTCTTGGCCTTCATCGTGTCATAATGTTTCCTTGCTTCTATAGGTCCCCATGCTGTCAGAGTTCATCCGTGGTCCTTTTGCGCCCCCTGGTGTCAAAAGGGATTCTTAGATTGTTAGCCTGCATTGGGTCACAATGGTTCCTTGCTTCTCTTAACCCCTGTAGTGTCACAATGCATCCCATGCCCTTTTAGGCCACTTGATGTCACAATGAATCATTTGATTCTTGGCCTCCATGGTGGCATAATTGTACCAGGGTTTACTTGGGCCCCATGCTTTCACAATTCATCCCTGGCCCTTTTAGGCCCATTGGTGTCACAAGGGATCATTAGATTGTTAGCCTGCAATGGGTCACAATGGTTCCTTGCTTCTCTTAACGTCTGTGGTGTCACAATGCATCCCATGCCCTTTTAGGCCACTTGATGTCACAATGAATCATTTGATTCTTGGCCTCCATGGTGTCATAATGGTTCCTTGTTTCTATTGGGCCCCATGCTGTCACAATTCATCCCTGGCCCTTTTACGCCCCCTGGTGTCAAATGGGATCCTGGGATTATTAGCCTCCATTGGGTCACAATGGATCCTTGCTTCTCTTAACCCCTGTGCTCTCACAATGCATCCCATGTCCTTTTAGGCCACTTGATGTCACAATGAATTATTTGATTCTTGGCCTCCATGGTGGCATAATAGATCCTTGCTTCTATTGGTCCCCGTGCTGTAACAATCCATCCCTGGCCCTTTTTATACACCCTGGTGCCACAAGGGATCATTAGATTGTTAGCCTGCATTGGGTCACAATGGTTCCTTGCTTCTCTTAACCTCTGTGGTGTCACAATGCATCCCATGCCCTTTTAGGCCACTTGGTCTTACGATGAATCATTTGATTCTTGGCCTTCATGGTGTCATAATGGTTCCTTGCTTCTATAGGTCCCCATGCTGTCAGAGTCCATCCGTGGTCCTTTTGCGCCCCCTGGTGTCAAAAGGGATTCTTAGATTGTTAGCCTGCATTGGGTCACAATGGTTCCTTGCTTCTCTTAACCCCTGTGGTGTCACAATGCATCCCATGCCCTTTTTGGCCACTTGATGTCACAATGAATAATTTGATTCTTGGCCTCCATGGTGGCGTAATTGTACCAGATTTTATTTGGGCCCCATGCTTTCACAATACATCCCTGCCCCTTTTAGGCCCATTGGTGTCAAAAGGGATCATTAGATTGTTAGCCTGCATTGGGTCACAATGGTTCCTTGCTTCTCTTAACCTCTGTGGTGTCACAATGCATCCCATGCCCTTTTAGGCCACATGATGTCACAATGAATCATTTGATTCCTGACCTCCATGGTGTCATAATGGTTCCTTGTTTCTATTGGGCCCCATGCTGTCACAATTCATCCCTGCATCTTTTAGGCCCATTGGTGTCACAAGGGATCATTACATTGTTAACCTGCATTGGGTCACAATGGTTCCTTGCTTCTCTTAACCTCTGTGGTGTCACAATGCATCCCATGCCCTTTTAGGCCACTTGATGTCACAATGAATCATTTGATTATTGGCCTCCACGGTGGCATAATAGATCCTTGCTTCTATTGGTCCCCGTGCTGTAACAATCCATCCCTGGCCCTTTTTATACCCCCTGGTGCCACAAGGGATCATTAGATTGTTAGCCTGCATTGGGTCACAATGGTTCCTTGCTTCTCTTAACCTCTGTGGTGTCACAATGCATTCCAAGCCCTTTTAGGCCACTTGGTCTTACAATGAACCATTTGATTCTTGGCCTTCATGGTGTCATAATGGTTCCTTGCTTCTATAGGTCCCCATGCTGTCAGAGTTCATCCGTGGTCCTTTTGCGCCGCCTGGTGTCAAAAGGGATTCTTAGATTGTTAGCCTGCATTGGGTCACAATGGATCCTTGCTTCTCTTAACCCCTGTGGTGTCACAATGCATTCCAAGCCCTTTTAGGCCACTTGGTCTTACCATGAACCATTTGATTCTTGGCCTCCATGGTGGCATACTAGATCCTTGCTTCTATTGGTCCCCGTGCTGTAACAATCCATCCCTGCCCCTTTTAGGCCCACTGGTGTCACAAGGGATCATTAGATTGTTAGCCTGCATTGGGTCACAATGGTTCCTTGCTTCTCTTAACCTCTGTTGTGTCACAATGCATCCCATGCCCTTTTAGGCCACTTGATGTCACAATGAATCATTTGATTCTTGGCCTCCATGGTGTCGTAATGGTTCCTTGTTTCTATTGGGCCCCATGCTGTCACAATTCATCCCTGGCCCTTTTACGCCCCCTGGTGTCAAATGGGATCCTGGGATTATTAGCCTCCATTGGGTCACAATGGATCCTTGCTTCTCTTAACCCCTGTGCTGTCACAATGCATCCCATGCCCTTTTAGGCCACATGATGTCACAATGAATCATTTGATTCTTGGCCTCCACGGTGGCATAATAGATCCTTGCTTCTATTGGTCCCCGTGCTGTAACAATCCATCCCTGGCCCGTTTAGGCCCATTGGTGCCACAAGGGATCATTAGATTGTTAGCCTGCATTGGGTCACAATGGTTCCTTGCTTCTCTTAACCTCTGTAGTGTCACAATGCATCCCATGCCCTTTTAGGCCACTTGATGTCGCAATGAATTATTTGATTCTTGGCCTCCATGGTGGCATAATTGTACCAGGTTTTACTTGGGCCCCATGCTGTCACAATTCATCCCTGCCCCTTTTAGGCCCATTGGTGTCACAAGGGATCATTAGATTGTTAGCCTGCATTGGGTCACAATGGTTCCTTGCTTCTCTTAACCTCTGTGGTGTCACAATGCATCCCATGCCCTTTTAGGCCACTTGATGTCACAATGAATCATTTGATTCTTGGCCTCCATGGTGTCATAATGGTTCCTTGTTTCTATTGGGCCCCATGCTGTCACAATTCATCCCTGGCCCTTTTACGCCCCCTGGTGTCAAATGGGATCCTGGGATTATTAGCCTCCATTGGGTCACAATGGATCCTTGCTTCTCTTAACCCCTGTGGTGTCACAATGCATTCCAAGACCTTTTAGGCCACTTGATGTCACAATGAACCATTTGATTCTTGGCGTTCATGGTGTCATAATGGTTCCTTGCTTCTATAGGTCCCCATGCTGTCAGAGTTCATCCGTGGTCCTTTTGCGCCCCCTGGTGTCAAAAGGGATTCTTAGATTGTTAGCCTGCATTGGGACACAATGGATCCTTGTTACTCTTAACCCCTGTGGTGTCACAATGCATCCCATGCCCTTTTAGGCCACTTGATGTCACAATGAATCATTTGATTCTTGGCCTCCATGGTGGCATAATTGTACCAGGGTTTACTTGGGCCCCATGCTTTCACAATTCATCCCTGCACCTTTTAGGCCCATTGGTGTCACAAGGGATCATTAGATTGTTAACCTGCATTGGGTCACAATGGTTCCTTGCTTCTCTTAACCTCTGTGGTGTCACAATGCATCCCATGCCCTTTTAGGCCACTTGATGTCACAATGAATCATTTGATTCTTGGCCTCCACGGTGGCATAATAGATCCTTGCTTCTATTGGTCCCCGTGCTGTAACAATCCATCCCTGGCCCTTTTTATACCCCCTGGTGCCACAAGGGATCATTAGATTGTTAGCCTGCATTGGGTCACAATGGTTCCTTGCTTCTCTTAACCTCTGTGCTGTCACAATGCATTCCAAGCCCTTTTAGGCCACTTGGTCTTACAATGAACCATTTGATTCTTGGCCTTCATGGTGTCATAATGGTTCCTTGCTTCTATAGGTCCCCATGCTGTCAGAGTTCATCCGTGGTCCTTTTGCGCCCCCTGGTGTCAAAAGGGATTCTTAGATTGTTAGCCTGCATTGGGTCACAATGGTTCCTTGCTTCTCTTAACCTCTGTGGTGTCACAATGCATTCCAAGCCCTTTTAGGCCACTTGGTCTTACAATGAACCATTTGATACTTGGCCTCCATGGTGGCATAATAGATCCTTGCTTCTATTGGTCCCCGTGCTGTAACAATTCATCCCTGAGCCTTTTTGGACCATTGGTGTCACAAGGGATCATTAGCTTGTTAGCCTGCATTGGGTCACAATGGTTCCTTGCTTCTCTTACCCTCTGTGGGGTCACAATGCATCCCATGCCCTTTTAGGCCACTTGATGTCACAATGAATCATTTGATTCTTGGCCTCCATGGTGTCATAATGGTTCCTTGTTTCTATTGGGCCCCATGCTGTCACAATTCATCCCTGGCCCTTTTACGCCCCCTGGTGTCAAATGGGATCCTGGGATTATTAGCCTCCATTGGGTCACAATGGATCCTTGCTTCTCTTAACCACTCTGTTGTCACAATGCATCCCATGCCCTTTTAGGCCACTTGATGTCACAATGAATCATTTGATTCTTGGCCTCCACGGTGGCATAATAGATTCTTGCTTCTATTGGTCCCCGTGCTGTAACAATCCATCCCTGGCCCTTTTTATACCCCCTGGTGTCAAAAGGGATCATTAGATTGTTAGCCTGCATTGGGTCTCAATGGTTCCTTGCTTCTCTTAACCTCTGTGGTGTCGCAATGCATCCCATGCCCTTTTAGGCCACTTGATGTCACAATGAACCATTTGATTCTTGGCCTTCATGGTGTCATAATGGTTCCTTGCTTCTATAGGTCCCCATGATGTCACGTTTCATCCGTGTTCCTTTTGCGGCCCCTGGTTTCAAAAGGGATCATTAGATTGTTAGCCTGCATTGGGTCACAATGGTTCCTTGCTTCTCTTAACCCCTGTGCTGTAACAATACATCCCTGCCTCTTTTAGGCCCATTGGTGTCAAAAGGGATCATTAGATTTTTAGCCTCCATTGGGTCACAATGGTTCCTTGCTTCTCTTAACCTCTGTGGTGTCACAATGCATTCCAAGCCCTTTTAGGCCACTTGATGTCACAATGAATCATTTGATTCTTGGCCTTCATCGTGTCATAGTGGTTCCTTGCTTCTATAGGTCCCCAGGCTGTCAGAGTTCATCCGTGGCCCTTTTACGCCCCCTGGTGTCAAAAGGGATTATTAGATTGTTAGCCTGCCTTGGGTCACAATGGTTCCTTGCTTCTCTTAACCCCTGTGGTGTCACAATGCATCCCATGCACTTTTAGGCCACTTGATGTCACAAGGAATCATTTGATTCTTGGCCTCCATGGTGTCATAATGGTTCCTTGTTTCTATTGGGCCCCATGCTGTCACAATTCATCCCTGGCCCTTTTACGCCCCCTGTTGTCAAATGGGATCCTGGGATTATTAGCCTCCATTGGGTCACAATGGATCCTTGCTTCTCTTAACGTCTGTGGTGTCACAATGCATCCCATGCCCTTTTAGGCCACTTGATGTCACAATGAATCATTTGATTCTTGGCCTCCATGGTGGAATAATAGATCCTTGCTTCTACTTGTCTGCGTGCCGTAACAATCCATCCCTGGCCCTTTTTATACCCCCTGGTGTCAAAAGGGATCATTAGATTGCTAGCCTGCATTGGGTCACAATGTATCCTTGCTTCTCTTAACCCCTGTGGTGTCACAATGCATCCCATGCCCTTTTAGGCCACTTGATGTCACAATGAATCATTTCATTCTTGGCCTCCATGGTGGCATAAATGTACCAGGTTTCAATTGGGCCCCATGCTTTCACAATTCATCCCTGGCCATTTTAGGCCCATTGGTGTCACAAGGGATCATTAGATTGTTAGCCTCTATTGGGTAACAATGGATCCTTGCTTCTCTTAACCCCTGTGGTGTCACAATGCATCCCATGCCCTTTTAGGCCACTTGATGTCACAATGAATCATTTTTTTTTGGCCTCCATGGTGGCATAATAGATCCTTGCTTCTATTGGTCCCCGTGCTGTAACAATCCATTCCTGGCCCTATTACAACCCCTGGTGTCACAATGGGTCATTAGATTGTTAGCCTGCATTGGGTCACAATGGTTCCTTGCTTCTCTTAACCCCTGTGGTGTCACAATGCATCCCATGCCCTTTTAGACCACTTGATGTCACAATGAATCATTTCATTCTTGGCCTCCAGGGTGTCATAATGGTTCCTTGCTTCTATAGGTCCCCATGCTGTCACAGTTCCTCCGTGGCCCTTTTAGGCCCATTGGTGTCACAAGGGATCATTAGATTGTTAGCCTCCATTGGGTCACAATTGATCCTTGCTTCTCTTAACCCCTGTGGTGTCACAATGCATCCCATGCCCTTTTAGACCACTTGATGTCACAATGAATCATTTCATTCTTGGCCTCCAGGGTGTCATAATGATTCCTTGCTTCTATAGGTCCCCTTGCTGTCACAGTTCCTCCGTGGCCCTTTTAGGCCCATTGGTGTCACAAGGGATCATTAGATTGTTAGCCTCCATTGGGTCACAATTGATCCTTGCTTCTCTTAACCTCTGTGGTGTCACAATGCATCCCATGCCCTTTTAGGCCACTTGATGTCACAATGAATCATTTGATTCTTGGCCTCCATGGTGGCATAATAAATCCTTGCTTCTATTGGTCCCCGTGCTGTAACAATCCATCCCTGGCCCTTTTTATACCCCCTGGTGCCACAAGGGATCATTAGATTGTTAGACTGCAATGGGTCACAATGGCTCCTTGCTACTCTTAACCTCTGTGGTGTCACAATGCATTCCAAGCCCTTTTAGGCCACTTGGTGTTACAATGAATCATTTGATTCTTGGCCTCTATGGTGTCATAATATTTCCATGTTTTTATTGGGCCCCATGCTGTCACAGTTCATCCGTGGTCGTTTTGCGCCCCCTGGTGTCAAAAGGGATTCTTAGATTGTTAGCCTGCATTGGGTCACAATGGTTCCTTGCTTATCTTAACCCCTGTAGTGTCACAATGCATTCCAAGCCCTTTTAGGCCACTTGGTCTTACAATGAAACATTTGATTCTTGGCCTTCATGGTGTCATAATGGTTCCTTGCTTCTATAGGTCCCCATGCCTTCACAGTTCTTCCGTGTACCTTTTGCGCCCCCTGGTGTCAAAAGGGATTCTTTGATTGTTAGCCTGAATTGGGTCACAATGGTTCCTTGCTTCTCTTAACCCCTGTGGTGTCACAATGCATCCCATGCCCTTTTAGGCCACTTGATGTCACAATGAATCATTTGATTCTTGGCCTCCATGGTGGCGTAATTGTACCAGGTTTTTCTTGGGCCCCATGCTTTCACAATTCATCCCTGGACCTTTTGGGCCCCCTGGTGTCAAAAGGGATTCTTAGATTGTTAGCCTGCATTGGGTCACAATGGTTCCTTGCTTCTCTTAACCTCTGTGGTGTCACAATGCATCCCATGCCCTTTTAGGCCACTTGATGTCACAATGAATCATTTCATTCTTGGCCATCATGGTGTCATAATGGTTCCTTGTTTCTATTGGGCCCCGTGCTGTCACAATTCATCCCTGGCCCTTTTACGCCCCCTTGTGTCAAATGGGATCGTGGGATACTTAGCCTCCATTGGGTCACAATGGATCCTTGCTTCTCTTAACCTCTGTGGTGTCACAATGCATTCCATGACCTTTTAGGCCACTTGGTGTCACAATCAATCATTTGATTCTTGGCCTCCATTGTGGCATAATTGTACCAGGTATTAATTGGGCCCCACGCTTTCACAATTCATCCCTGCCCCTTTTAGGCCCTTTGGTGTCACAAGGGATCATTAGGTTGTTAGCCTCCATTGGGTCACAATGGTTCCTTGCTTCTCTTAACCTCTGTGGTGTCACAATGCATCCCATGCCCTTTTAGGCCACTTGATGTCACAATGAATCATTTGATTCTTGTCCTCCATGGTGTCATAACGGTTCCTTGTTTCTATTGGGCCCCATGCTGTCACAATTCATCCCTGGTCCTTTTACGCCCCCTGTTGTCAAATGGGTTGCTGGGATTATTAGCCTCCATTGGGTCAAAATTGATCCTTCCTTCTCTTAACCCCTGTGCTGTCACAATGCATCCCATGCCCTTTTAGGCCACTTGATGTCACAATGAATCATTTGATTCTTGGCCTCCATGGTGGCATAATAGATACTTGCTTCTATTGGTCCCCGTGCTGTAACAATCCATCCCTGGCCCTTTTTATACCGCCTGGTGCCACAGGGTATCATTAGATTGTTAGTCTGCATTGGGTCACAATGGTTCCTTGCTTCTCTTAACCTCTGTGGTGTCACAATGCATTCCAAGCCCTTTTAGGCCACTTGGTCTTACAATGAACCATTTGATTCTTGTCCTCCATGGTGTCATAATGGTTCCTTGCTTCTATAGGTCCCCATGCTGTCACAGTTCATCCGTGGTCCTTTTGCGCCCCCTGGTGTCAAAAGGGATTCTTAGATTGTTAGACTGCATTGGGTCACAATGGTTCCCTGCTTCTCTTAACCTCTGTGGTGTCACAATGCATCCCATGCCCTTTTAGGCCACTTGATGTCACAATGAATCATTTGATTCTTGGCCTCCATGGTGGCATAATTGTACCAGGTTTTACTTGGGCCCCATGCTTTCACAATTCATCCCTGGCCCTTTTAGGCCCATTGCTCTCACAAGGGATCATTAGATTGTTAGCCTCCATTGGGTCACAATGGATCCTTGCTTCTCTTAACCTCTGTGGTGTCACAATGCACTCCATGCCCTTTTAGGCCACTTGATGTCACAATGAATCATTTGATTCTTGGCCTCCATGGTGGCATAATAGATCCTTGCTTCTATTGGGCCCCAGGCTGTCACAATTCGTTCCGGGCCGTTATACGCCCCCTGGTGTCAAAAGGTATCCTGGGATTATTCGCCTCCACTGGGTCACTATGGATCCTTGCTTCTCTTAACCCCTGTGGTGTCACAATTCATCCCATGCCTTTTTAGGCCTCTTCATGTCACAATGAATCATTTGATTCTTGGCCTTCATGGTGTCATAATATTTCCTTGTTTCTATTGGGCCCCATGTTGTCACAATTCATTCCTGGCCATTTTGGGCCCATTGGTGTCACAAGGGACCATTAGATTGTGAGACTCCATTGGGTAACAATGGTTCCTTGTTTCTCTTAACCCCTGTGGTGGCACAATGCATCCCATGCCCTTTTAGGCCACTTGGGGTCACAATGAATCATTAGAGTCTTGGCCTCTATGGTGTCATAATATTTTCATGTTTTTATTGTGCCCCATGCTTTCACAATTCATCCCTGGCCCTATTACAACCCCTGGT